>NW_028322735.1:45000-62500 GCF_047325235.1 Durio zibethinus
AAACTAATAATGAAACTAATAATGAAACTAATAATGAAACTAAAAGAAATAATGAAACTAAAAGAAATAATGAAACTAAAAGAAATAATGAAACTAATAATGAAACTAATAATGAAACTAATAATGAAACTAAAATAAAATACTTGCCTAAAATATATGATCCTTTCTTGCAGGGACCCTACCGCGGAAGAATCAAAAAATTGTTTTCACCTTTAAGTGAAAAAACAAACACGGATCCGTTTTGGATAAATAAGATTCATGTTATACTTCTTGCTACTGATTATTACGAATTTGAACAGACAATAGATACACTCAAATCATTATCAACAGAAAAAGAACTTTCTTTATTGACAGAAACAGAAGATGAACAGACAATAGATACACTCAAATCATTATCAACAGAAAAAGAACTTTCTTTATTGACAGAAACAGAAGATGAACAGACAATAGATACACTCAAATCATTATCAACAGAAAAAGAACTTTCTTTATTGACAGAAACAGAAGATGAACAGACAATAGATACACTCAAATCATTATCAACAGAAAAAGAACTTTCTTTATTGACAGAAACAGAAGATGAACAGACAATAGATACACTCAAATCATTATCAACAGAAAAAGAACTTTCTTTATTGACAGAAACAGAAGATGAACAGACAATAGATACACTCAAATCATTATCAACAGAAAAAGAACTTTCTTTATTGACAGAAACAGAAGATGAACAGGGAAATATCGATTCCGAGGATCGAGTCAAAATTTTGAAATTTTTATGCAATATAGTTATAACTAATCCCGACAATCAAACAATTATAAAAAAATCTAATGGAATAAAAGAAATAAGTAATGGAATAAAAGAAATAAGTAAAGAAGTTCCTCGATGGTCATACAAACTACTCGACATTTTCGAACAACACCATAGAGGAGGCGAGGAACACATGATAACAGATTATGCAATTCGTTCAAGAATCTTCCGGTACGCAATAGTTTTTTCTAAGGAGGAGTTAAAGGATGATTTTTTTCTACCAAACGATATAGAAAACGACCTATCTTTGATGGAATATTCGCCAGAACCGAATTTTCGTCGAGACATAATAAAAGGTGCCGTGCGTGCCCAAAGACGTAAAATAATTAATGGGGAACTGTTTCAATCAAATGTGCATTCCCCACTTTTTTTTGACAGAGTAGACAGCCTCTTCTTCAGAGTGTTCAGATCTTTGTATTCTGATATTTCTTGGCTGATAAAACTAATATCTCGAAATTGGATATGGAAAAACAAAGAATCACAAATTTCTGATTATACAGAAAATGAGGAGGACATAAGAGAAGAAGACGAAGAGATAAGAGAAAGCATAGAAAAGATACAAGAAAGAGACAAAGAGGAAGAAAAAAGAAGAGAAAGCATAGAAGAGATACAAAAAGGAGACAAAAAAGAGAAAGAAAAAAGAAGACAAGAGTCAGAGGCAGATGACTTCCTGCTGGACGCAGCAGAATTTTGGGATATCGTCTTTTTTGGTCAAGGACCAAGGGGCATCATGTTAATAGCCCAATCGATTTTTAGAAAATATATTCTATTACCTTCATTGATAATAGCTAAAAACATTGTCCGTATATTATTATTTCAAATTCCTGAGTGGTCCACGGATTTCAAGGGTTGGAAGCGAGAAATACATGTTAAATGCACTTATAATGGTCTTCAATTCTCCACAAAAGACTTTCCAAAAAATTGGTTATCAGAAGGTATCCAGATCAAGATCCTATATCCTTTTCGCCTGAAACCTTGGCGCGGATCTAAACTGAAACCCTCTCATAAAGATCCAATGAAAAAAAAGCATAAAGATCCAATGAAAAAAAAGCATAAAGATCCAATGAAAAAAAAGAAAGTTAAAAAGAATGATTTTTGCTTTTTAACAGCTTGTGGACTGGAAAGTGACTTACCTTGCGGTCCTCCTCGAAGACGGCCTTCGTTTTTTCAGCCTATTTTTAACGAACTAGAAAAAAAAAGTGAAAAATGGAAAATTTTTAAAAAAGGAAAAAAATTGTTTCGAAAAGTCTCAGGAGAAACAAAAATTCCATTTGTAAAGGGAATAATAAAAAAACTTTCAAAAAGAAATCCAGTTTTGGAGTTGAGAGAAGAATTGGGCGAAACTAAAAAAGATTTGGGCGAAACTAAAAAAGATTCGATAATCAGTAATAAGATGATTGACGAATCATCCCTTCAAATTCAATCTATGGAGCGGACAAATTATTCATTAACAGAAAAAAAGATAAAAGATCTGACTGAGAGAACAAACACAATCAAAAATCAAATAGAAAAAATTATAAAAGACAAGAAATTAGAATCATCAAAAAAATTTTGGAAAATATTAAAAAGAAGAAATATTCGATTAATCCGTAAATTCTATTTATTTATAAAACTTTTTATTCAAAAGATATACATAGATATTTTTCTATATATCATTAAATATATCATTAATATTCCAAGACCCAATCCACAACTTTTTCTTGAATCAACAAAAAAAATGATTGATAAATTCATTTACAATAATGAAGCAAATCAAGAAAGAATTAATAAACCAAATAAAAATACAATTCATTTTATTTCAACTATAAAAAATATAAAAAACTCACTTTCGAATATTAGAAATCAAAATGCAAAAGCTTTTTGTGACTTATCCTCCCTCTCACAAGCATATGTATTTTACAAATTATCACAAACCCAAGTTATTAAATTCAAACCTATCCTTCAATATCACGGAACATCTCTTTTTCTTAAAAATGAAATAAAAGATTATTTTGAAGAACAAGGAATATCTCATTCCCAATTAAAACATCATTATGGGTTAAGACAAAAAATCTCTGGAATAAAGGAATGGAAAAACTGGTTAAGGAGTCATTATCAATACGATTATCAATACGATTTAGTTCAGAGTATATGGCTTAGATTAGTACCAGAACAATGGCGAAATAGAGTCAATCAACACTATATGGCTCAAAATAAAGATTTAACAAAATGGGATTCAGATGAAAAAGAAAGATTAATACATTACGAAAAAAAAAATGATTTTCAAGCGAATTCATTACTGAATCAAGAATATAAACTGAATCAAGAACAAAAACGGAATCAAGAACAAAAATATAAAAAAGATAATTTTAAAAAACACTATAGATATAATTTATTATCATATATATTTATTATATATCAAGATATGAGGGACTCATATACTTATGGATCACCATTACAAGTAAATAAGAGGGAAGAGATTCCTTATAATTACAACATGGATAAACGAAAATTTTTTGATATATTGGGGGATATTCCTATCCATAATTATCTAACGGGGAAAACGGGGAAAACGGGGAAATTTTCGCATAGAAAATTTTTTAATTGGAGAATTCTTAATTTTTGTCTTAGAAATAAGACCGATATTGAGTCCTGGGTCGATACCAGTACCAAGAGTAAGAAGACCAGTACCAAGAGTAAGAAAACCAGTACCAAGAGTAAGAAAAATATTAAGACTGTGATTAATAATTTTAATAATTATCAAATATCGAATCTGGAACTTTGGTTCTTCCCAGAATTTGTGCTACTATATAATGCATATAAGGTTGAACCATGGATCATACCAATAAAACTACTTCTTTTCAATTTTAATTTTAATGGAAAAAAAGAGGATCTTGTATCAGATGCAAAAAAAAAAAGAAAATTTAGATCCGTTCTCTCAAATCAAGAAAAAGATGTTGAAGAAGATTATGGTAAATCATCCAATCAAGAAAAAGGTAAATCATCCAATCAAGAAAAAGGTAAATCATACAATCAAGAAAAAGATGTTGAAGAAGATTATGGTAAATCATCCAATCAAGAAAAAGGTAAATCATCCAATCAAGAAAAAGGTAAATCATACAATCAAGAAAAAGATGTTGAAGAAGATTATGGTAAATCATACAATGAAGAAAAAGGTAAATCATACAATCAAGAAAAAGATGTTGAAGAAGATTATGGTAAATCATACAATGAAGAAAAAGGTAAATCATACAATCAAGAAAAAGATGTTGAAGAAGATTATGGTAAATCATCCAATCAAGAAAAAGGTAAATCATACAATCAAGAAAAAGATGTTGAAGAAGATTATGGTAAATCATCCAATCAAGAAAAAGGTAAATCATACAATCAAGAAAAAGGTAAATCATCCAATCAAGAAAAAGGTAAATCATCCAATCAAGAAAAAGGTAAATCAGATCAAGAAAAAGGTAAATCAGACAATCAAGAAAAAGATGTTGAAGAAGATTCTGGTAAATCAAAAAAACATAGAAAGGAAGACGAGAGCAAGAGAGAAGCTCGTTTATTCCTACAAAAGTATTTGTATTTTCAATTCGGATGGGATGCTGATTCTTTCGATGAAAAAATAATCAAAAATATCAAAGCATATTCTTTCATTCTTGGCCTGATAAATATGAATGAAACTTTTCTATACTCTGTTAGAAGAGGAGGAACGAATCTGGATATTTTGATGGATTCGGCGGATAAGTTACTTTTAACTTATCAATACCTACTCAAAAAAGGAGTATTGATTATCGAACCAATTCGCCGGTATGTAGAAATTGATGGACAATTTATTCTATATCAAACTATAAGTATTTCATTGGTTCATAAAAATAAACATGAAATTAATCAAAGACGCAAAAAAAAAAAAAGACGCAAAAAAAAAAACTATATTGAAAAAAATAATTTTGATGAATCCATTGCAAGACATCAAAAAATGACTGAAAATAAAGACAAAAATCATTATGATTTGTTTATTCCTGAAAATATTTTATCCCCTAACCACCGGAGAGAATTGCGAATTCGAATTTCTTTCAATTCAAGGGATAAAAATGGTATGCATAGAAATCCAGTATTTTTAAATAATGTAAAAAACTGTGGTCAAGTTTTGAATAAAAACAAACATCTTGATAGTGATAAAAAGAAACTAATTAAATTAAAGTTCTTTCTTTGGCCCAATTATCGATTAGAAGATTTAGCTTGTATGAATCGCTATTGGTTTAATAGTAATAATGGCAGTCGTTTCAGTATGGTAAGGATACATATGTATCCGCGTTTGAAAATTCGTCAATGGTACATTTTTCCATATATTATGATTGAAAACCGGATTGATTAATTTTATTTGAAAAAATTATAAAGTTCATAACGAACTTAAAATCATTGTGCATATTAAAATGAATGGTATTATTATTATTACTGATCAGTAAAATTCACATTCAAAAAAAGGGGGAGAGAAATTTTTGTTTTATGGTAAAAAATTCATTCATCTCAGTTATTTTTCAAGAAAAAAAAGAAGAAAACAAGGGGTCCGTTGAATTTCAAATAGTCAGTTTCACCAATAAGATACGAAGACTTACTTCACATTTGGAATTGCACAAAAAAGACTATTTATCTCAGAGAGGTCTACGTAAAATTCTAGGAAAACGTCAACGGCTTCTGTCTTATTTATCAAAGAAAAATAACATACGTTATAAAGAATTAATTAGTGAGTTGGATATTCGGGAATCAAAAAATCGTTAATTTGATTGAATTAGTCGATTTATTATATTTTTCATTTTGATGTACTTCTTTTCGTTTTCAACAATTCATGTAAGAATGAATCGAGGAAAAACTTATGAATCTATCAGCTACAGAAAAAGACCTTATGATAGTCAATATGGGACCTCACCACCCATCAATGCACGGTGTTCTTCGTCTCATCGTTACTCTAGATGGTGAAGATGTTGTTGACTGTGAACCAATATTAGGTTATTTACACAGAGGAATGGAAAAAATTGCGGAAAACCGAACAATTATACAATATTTGCCTTATGTAACACGTTGGGATTATTTAGCCACTATGTTCACGGAAGCAATAACCGTAAATGGACCAGAACAATTGGGCAATATTCAAGTCCCTAAAAGAGCCAGCTATATCAGAGTAATTATGTTGGAGTTGAGTCGTATAGCTTCTCATCTATTATGGCTTGGACCTTTTATGGCCGATATTGGTGCACAGACCCCCTTTTTCTATATTTTCAGAGAAAGAGAATTAGTATATGATCTATTCGAAGCTGCCACCGGTATGAGAATGATGCAT
Organism: Durio zibethinus; assembly: GCF_047325235.1. Lineage (NCBI taxonomy): Eukaryota > Viridiplantae > Streptophyta > Magnoliopsida > Malvales > Malvaceae > Durio > Durio zibethinus. The sequence goes on from NW_028322735.1 coordinate 51,126, forward strand.
AATTATTTTCGTATCGGAGGAGTAGCGGCCGATCTACCCTATGGCTGGATAGATAAATGTTTGGATTTCTGTGATTATTTTTTAACAGGAATTGTTGAATATCAAAAACTTATTACGCGAAATCCTATTTTTTTAGAACGAGTTGAAGGGGTAGGGGTTATTGGTGGAGAAGAAGCAATAAATTGGGGTCTATCCGGCCCAATGCTACGAGCCTCTGGAATCAAATGGGATCTTCGTAAAGTTGATCATTATGAGTGTTACGACGAATTTGATTGGGAAATCCAGTGGCAAAAAGAAGGAGATTCATTAGCTCGTTATTTAGTCCGAATCAGTGAAATGACGGAATCCATAAAAATAATTCAACAGGCCCTGGAAGGAATTCCGGGGTGGTCCCTATGAGAATTTAGAAATCCGATGTTTTGATCGAGAAAGGGATCCAGAATGGAATGATTTTGAATATCGATTCATTAGTAAAAAACCTTCTCCTACATTTGAATTACCGAGACAAGAACTTTATGCGAGAATGGAAGCCCCAAAGGGAGAATTAGGAATTTTTCTGATAGGAGATCAAAGTGGTTTTCCTTGGAGATGGAAAATTCGCCCGCCGGGTTTTATCAATTTGCAAATTCTTCCTCAGTTAGTTAAAAGAATGAAATTGGCTGATATTATGACGATACTAGGTAGCATAGATATCATTATGGGAGAAGTTGATCGTTGAAATGATAATTTATACAACAGAAGTAGAAGATATCAATTCCTTTTACAGATTGGAATCCTTAAAAGAGGTCTATGGGATCATATGGATGTTTGTCCCTATTTTGACTCTTGTATTGGGAATCACAATAGGTGTACTAGTAATTGTATGGTTAGAAAGAGAAATATCTGCAGGAATACAACAACGTATTGGGCCTGAATACGCCGGCCCTTTGGGAATTCTTCAAGCTCTAGCAGATGGAACAAAACTGCTTTTCAAAGAGAATATTCTTCCATCTAGAGGAAATACTCGTTTATTCCGTATTGGACCGTCTATAGCAGTCATATCCATTTTACTAAGTTTTTCAGTAATTCCTTTTAGCTCTCGCCTTATTTTAGCCGATCTCAATATCGGTATTTTTTTATGGATTGCCATTTCAAGTATTGCTCCTGTTGGACTTCTTATGTCAGGATACGGATCAAATAATAAATATTCCTTTTTAGGTGGTCTGCGAGCTGCTGCTCAATCGATTAGTTATGAAATACCATTAACTCTATGTGTTTTATCAATATCTCTACGTGCGATTCGTTGAAATATAAACTTTTCTTTTCCCTATTCCTTTCGTTCTATAAAATAAGCTGAATGGATTGAATAGATATCTTCGTTATTTTATTATCCTTCAGGTTGATAAACTAAATTAGATAGTTATATATGAGTGAAAGAAAGCAGCTTATAAATTCGCAGTAAATTAAACAAAAAAAAATTTAATCTCATTTCCTATGTACAAGAGTTAAGTGGAAGAAAACATAAGTGGAAGAAGTCTTTACCCCAAGACGGGTTGATTAGTCAATCTAGCTTGAAGCGGGCTCAAAAGATCAACCGTATAGAGTTTTGGCTATCCTTTGTATAGATTCCCATACATGTATTGCCAAACCAAACGGGGGATTGAACAAAAAAATGAGTGGATGGTTAGGAACACCAAAATACACAAAGGATTAGTAATGGAGATTATGTAAATTATATAAAAAGGATATTTCTGGATAACATAAAAAGAATACTAATTGGGGCTTTAAATTAGTAGAAATGAGTAGGCAGTACTACCCACGATTCCGGTCCAGAGTATGCTCCTATCCACCGATTAAAGTAATGACTATCAGGAACGAAATAATCCTTTACTATTTTTTAGTTTAAGCCCCCATTCGTAATTTTCTCAGATCAGAAAGAAGAATAGGAACGAAAAAGAAAGAATAAAAAATAAATATTTTTTTTTTTTTTATTCTTTCTTTCATATATATAGAGAGATATAATCTGTGTCATGATTTATGAGCTAATGTAATATTTAATTTTTTTCGTAATCGAAAACAATGGGTTGAAATATCTATTGATATTTCTACAAGAAGTATTTTATTGAAGGCTTAAGTTATTACTCAACAAATAAAAATTGAAATTAGTAACGGGCGAGATCAATTCAGAAGCACTTTTTTTATTCTTCATAATATAGCAGACAGAATTCCATTGGTATAATTTTGGACCTTCCAATCCATTTTTTCTCTATCTATTCTACAACCATACGAAGAGAAATAATACTGATTCGGTCCTTAAATTTATTTGTGACCCACGAGGAGCCGTATGAGTTGAAAACCTCATGTACGGTTTTGGACTAGCGATGGGAACAGTGATGTTATCATCGACTATAATTATCTAACAGCTCAAGTACAGTTGATATAGTTGAGGCGCAATCAAAATATGGGGTTTGGGGATGGAATTTGTGGCGTCAGCCAATAGGGTTTATCGTTTTTCTAATTTCTTCTCTAGCAGAATGTGAGAGATTACCTTTTGATTTACCAGAAGCCGAGGAAGAATTAGTAGCAGGGTATCAAACCGAATATTCGGGTATCAAATTTGGTTTATTTTATGTTGCTTCCTATCTAAATCTATTACTTTCTTCCTTATTTGTAACAGTTCTTTACTTGGGGGGTTGGAATATTTCCATTCCGTACGTATTCGTCCCTGAGCTATTTGAAATAAATAAAATGAATGGAATCTTTGGAACGACAATTGGTATCTTTATTACATTAGCTAAAACTTATTTGTTTTTGTTTATTTCTATCGCAACAAGATGGACTTTACCTAGGTTAAGAATGGACCAATTATTAAATCTTGGATGGAAATTTCTTTTACCCATTTCTCTCGGTAATCTATTATTAACAACTTCTTTCCAACTTCTTTCACTGTAAAGAAAAAAAGAATACGAGATTCATGACTTGGTTCAAACAAGAGAAAGAAACAAACATAAAATTATTCATAGATATTCACGATATGTTCCCTATGGTAACTGGGTTCATGAATTATGGCCACCAAACAGTCCGAGCAGCAAGGTACATTGGTCAAGGTTTCATGATTACCTTATCCCACGCAAATCGTTTACCTGTAACTATTCAATACCCTTATGAAAAATTAATCGCATCAGAGCGTTTCCGTGGGCGAATCCATTTTGAATTTGATAAATGCATTGCTTGTGAAGTATGTGTTCGTGTATGCCCTATAGATCTGCCTGTTGTTGATTGGAAATTTGAAACGGATATTAGAAAAAAACGATTGCTTAATTACAGTATTGATTTCGGAATTTGTATATTTTGTGGTAACTGCGTTGAGTATTGTCCAACAAATTGTTTATCAATGACTGAAGAATATGAACTTTCTACTTACGACCGTCACGAATTGAATTATAATCAAATTGCTTTGGGCCGTTTACCAATGTCAGTAATTGACGATTATACAATTCGAACAATTTTGAATTCGCCTCAAAGAAAAACTGAGTAAGTAAACCTCCTATTCTATTAAAGAGAAATTTCCAATTCTTTTAAGGTTCCGTTTTGGTTTAAGTTAAAAGAATATTTGGTTTGACTTAAAAGAATGAGGCCTTTACTCTTTGTTTGGTCAATAAATAAAAATTCAATTACAAATTAACTGGTTGATAAGAATTTCGAATTCATTTTTCTTGAAAATCTATTAATATATTCGTAATTATTTCGAAATATATAGTTTCAAAAAACAAAATACCCTTTCGAACCGAACAAAAAAAAAGAATTAAAAACGAAACAATAATTGTACTTAGATCAATTCACACCTAATAGATTAGGATTTTATTCAATTAGGAACGTATCATAAAAAAAAAATTCCTGGTCGGGTCAATAAGATCATGAAAAGCATTTCGATTTATTTATCTCTTATTTTACATATAATGGATTTGCCTGGACCAATACACGATTTTCTTTTAGTTTTTCTGGGATCGGGTCTTATATTAGGGGGCCTGGGAGTGGTATTACTTACCAATCCAATTTTTTCTGCCTTTTCATTGGGATTGGTTCTTGTTTGTATATCCTTATTCTATATTCTCTCAAATTCTCATTTTGTAGCTGCTGCCCAGCTTCTTATTTATGTGGGAGCCATAAATGTTTTAATCCTATTTGCTGTGATGTTCATGAATGGTTCAGAATATTATAAAAATTTTAATCTGTGGACCATTGGGAATGGCCTTACTTCGTTGATTTGTACAAGTATTCTTGTTTCGCTAATTACTACTATATTAGATACATCATGGTACGGGATTATTTGGACTACAAGATCAAACCAAATTATAGAACAAGATTTGATAAGTAATAGTCAACAAATTGGAATTCATTTAGCAACAGATTTTTTTCTTCCATTTGAATTCATTTCACTAATTCTTTTAGTTGCTTTGATAGGTGCAATTGCTGTGGCTCGTCAGTAATAAATCTTTCTAACTAGGAATAGCAAGCAATCCAAATTAAACTTTTTTCTGTCTTATCGCATCTATTTTCCTTGAATTCTTGTTCGTGTATAAAATATAAAATAGAAATTCGTTTATTCGAGATATTTCCAATATATTCTTTTTGTTATATTCTATTCTAGTCAATCAAATCCGTTGAATTATTGTTCATATTAAAATGAATCGAAATTGATAAGGAGTTGGTCAATGATGCTCGAACATATACTTGTTTTGAGTGCCTATTTATTTTCTATCGGTATTTATGGATTGATCACGAGTCGAAATATGGTTCGGGCCCTTATGTGTCTTGAACTTATACTGAATGCGGTTAATATAAATTTTGTAACATTTTCTGATTTTTTTGATAGTCGGCAATTAAAAGGAAATATTTTATCAATTTTTGTTATAGCTATTGCAGCCGCTGAAGCAGCTATTGGATCAGCTATTGTTTCCTCAATTTATCGTAACAGAAAATCAACGCGTATCAATCAATCAACTTTGTTGAATAAGTAATATTAATAATATTAAATTATAAGATTCACCAATTTGAATTAGCATGTCCAATATGTTGGAATCTACATCATGTTTTCGAAAACGTAAGAAATCAAAGTATCTTGGTCCTTTCTTATGAGTTGATCCCGAAGGAAATTGATTAGAAAATTTCTGGTAAATCGTTGATTCATCTGGTGTTTAACTATAATGATTCATTTACAAGTTTACTAGATTGAAATTTTATGATGTTCAAAAAATTATAGATCCCATGTCACATTCAGTAAAAATTTATGATACATGTATAGGGTGTACTCAATGTGTCCGAGCCTGCCCCACCGATGTGTTAGAAATGATACCTTGGGATGGATGTAAAGCTAAGCAAATTGCTTCCGCTCCAAGAACAGAAGACTGTGTTGGTTGTAAGAGATGTGAATCCGCTTGTCCAACAGATTTCTTGAGCGTTCGAGTTTATTTATGGCATGAAACAACTCGAAGTATGGGTCTAGCTTATTGATACGTTCCCGAAAACCCCACTTGAATACATTTTGAATCCATTTTATTTTTTTTTTACTGAAAAAACCCGTGCTCAAAAAAAATCTTTTTTGAGCACGGGTTTTTCTGGTCCAAGTGCATCTTGTCTTTACCACGAATTATTTTCCTTGGTTAACAATAATTGTAGTTTTACCAATATCTGCAGGTTCTTTAATTTTCTTTCTTCCTCATAGAGGAAATAAGCTAATTAAGTGGTATACTATGTGTATATGCATATTTGAACTCCTTCTAACAACCTATGCATTTTGTTATCATTTCCGATTGGACGATCCATTAATCCAGCTGGAGGAAGATTATAAATGGATAAATTTTTTTGATTTTTACTGGAGATTGGGAATAGATGGACTTTCTATAGGGCCCATTTTACTGACAGGATTTATCACTACTTTAGCTACTTTGGCGGCTTGGCCAGTTACTCGAGATTCGCGATTATTCCATTTCTTGATGCTAGCAATGTACAGTGGTCAAATAGGATCATTTTCTTCTCGAGACCTTTTACTTTTTTTCATCATGTGGGAGTTCGAATTAATTCCCGTTTATCTACTTCTATCCATGTGGGGGGGAAAGAAACGTCTGTACTCGGCTACAAAATTTATTTTGTACACTGCGGGGGGTTCCATTTTTTTATTAATAGGAGTTTTGGGTATCGGTTTATACGGTTCTAATGAACCAACATTAAATTTTGAAACATTAGCTAATCAATCGTATCCTGTCGCACTGGAAATCATATTCTATATTGGATTTCTTATTGCTTTTGCTGTCAAATCGCCGATTATACCCTTACATACGTGGTTACCAGACACCCATGGGGAGGCACATTACAGTACTTGTATGCTTCTAGCCGGAATTTTATTAAAAATGGGAGCGTATGGATTAGTTCGCATCAATATGGAATTATTACCCCACGCTCATTCCATATTTTCTCCCTGGTTGATAATAGTGGGTACAATGCAAATAATTTATGCAGCTTCAACATCTCTTGGTCAACGGAATTTAAAAAAAAGAATAGCCTATTCCTCCGTATCTCATATGGGTTTCATAATTATAGGAATTGGCTCTATAACTGATACGGGACTCAACGGAGCTATTTTACAAATAATATCTCATGGATTTATCGGTGCTGCACTTTTTTTCTTGGCAGGAACGAGTTATGATAGAATGCGTCTTTTTTATCTCGACGAAATGGGTGGAATGGCTATTCCGATTCCAAAAATATTTACGATGTTCAGTATCTTATCGATGGCTTCTCTTGCATTACCGGGCATGAGTGGTTTTGTTGCAGAGTTGATAGTCTTTTTTGGAATAATTACCAGCCAAAAATATTTTTTAATGCCAAAAATACTAATTACTTTCGTAATGTCAATTGGAATGATATTAACTCCTATTTATTCATTATCTATGTCACGTCAAATGTTCTATGGATACAAGCTATTTAATGCTCAAAGTTCTTATTTTTTTGATTCTGGACCACGAGAGTTATTTGTTTCGATCTCTATCTTTCTACCAGTAATAGGTATTGGTATTTATCCGGATTTTGTCCTCTCATTATCAGGTGAGAAGGTCGAAACTATTCTATATAATTATTTTTATAGATAGTTTTGATGAATAAAACAAAAAATCAAAAAGTAATCCTATGATTTTTAAAATTGTTCGTTGTACAGTGAAAAAAAAAAGAAAGAAGTCTTTTTTCTTCTCTTAAGTTTAAGTTAAGTAAAAAAAGGTAAAAGAATTAAATTGAATTTTAATCAGACATCTTTGGCTTTTGTTAGAACCTTTTGAATCAAGTAGTGGAGTGATTCAAAAGGTTCTTGACAGCTTACAATAAGTTTTCTTATATATACGCTGTCCTATCTTAGTATTTGTTAGGCTTAGCCTTTTTATTCAATTCAATTAGATGTTAATGTAAATGAACCATAACTATGTAAACCTATTCCTAATAGATTGACCCCAAAATAGCATATCCAAATTATAAGAAATCCCATAGAAGCCACAAGTGCGGAATTTACACCTTCCAAATTTTTATTTGTTCGGGTATGTAAATAAATCGCGAATACGGTCCAAGTAATAAATGCCCAAGTTTCCTTTGGGTCCCAATTCCAATATGATCCCCACGCCTCATTAGCCCATACGGCTCCCGAAAGAATTCCTATGGTTAAAAAGATAAACCCGAGACTAATAATACGATAACTCCAACGATCCAATTGTTGAGTCAATTGATACCTGTAAAAATTTTTAGAAGAAAGAAAATAAGTGTTTAATAAAACATTGCTTCTTTCATTCATGTATTGGATTTCGCCAAACGAAAATGACTGATTTAATAAATTATTGTTTTTACCAATAATTTTTATGGCTTTTCGAAATGTAATGACTAGAAGAGCTACTGATAATAATGATCCACATAAAAGAGCTGCATAGCCTAATACCATCATACTTACGTGCATCATTAACCACTGGGATTGGAGAGCAGGCGCTAATATTGCGGATTGATGCATTTTGGTTAAAAGACCCGAAGTGGCAAAGCCTTGGGTAAAAATAACACTTGGTGCGGTTATTGCGCTTAAATCATTTTTACGCTTTTTAAAATAGTAAACCATATGAATAAGGGAGAAACCCCATGAAAGAAAGATTAATGATTCATATAAATCACTTAATGGGAAATGTCCTGAATAAATCCAACGAGTGACTAATAATCCTGTTATACAGAAAAAGGTAACTATCATGCCCTTTTCTGATGAATCATATAGTCCTACGACTTCATCGACTAATAAGAATAAGGTTAAAAAATGAATTGTAATTACAATTGAAACGACCGAAAAGGATATATGAGTTAATATATGCTCTAAAGTTGAAAAAATCATAAGAATTCTGAAAAAAGCGAGGGTTTCTAGATTTTATGGAATGGAAATCAGGAATTAAATTCATTATAGGACTTATTCTATCTCTTTTAGAAGATACTATGCCGCTACTCGGACTCGAACCGAGATGCTCTAGCACTGCTTCCTAAGAGCAGCGTGTCTACCGATTTCACCATAGCGGCTTGCTCGAAATCATAATAAGCCATTTTTTATTCAATCGTCGAGATTGAAGGTGAAGGGGTCAATTCAATGTAAAATGTAAAAGAAGCATTTAATTTAAATTGATGAATAAAAACTCGTTTAAATAGCAATTTGAAGGTTCAAAAAGAATCTTTATTATTTATCGTTTTATTTAATTATCCTTTTTTTTATTTAATATTTAATTTAATATTTAATTATTTCAACAGAGATTTTATAGTTTGTGTTTTCCTAAAAGAGAACTCCTCTATTGTAACTAAACTAACTAGTTGTAACTTCAATTCATAGATAGAATTCAACAAAAAAATGTTCTTTATCATTTTAATTTTTTAATGATTCATCTCTCATTCTTTTATATGATTTTTATGAATCTATAAAAAAAAAAATGCTTATCAATTGAATGAATAAATGAATGAAAAAATATTATTTTTAGAGATCACAATTTCAGCACCACATCCAATGATTTCAAAAGATTTATGTAATTTGCATAGCTTTGTATTAATCGTTAGGATTTTGCGTTTTAAGGATTTATCAAACCAACTAGATATTGGGTTGTACACGTTACGTTATATAAAAAGCGTTTCGATTCCTGTCATAATTGTACCATACTTCAAAAAAGTATTTCGAATTTCGAATTCTAAAAATATGTCTTGATTCATCTTCTTATACAAACATAGAATTTTTTTAGATCATTTTAAATTGATACATTATTTGTATATCCACTAAATTATAAAGGGAGTTTTCTCAATTGGGTTGAAAGCAAGGGAAGGATATATAGTAATTCAGAGAAATAATGATTCATAAAGTTACAAAATTGAAACTTAATGGATTAGTTTCAACAACCCAGTTAAAGCTCTTATATATATGTGCTCCGATATAGCTATAGTATAAATATACAAATTTTTATTATTTAATTATTTAATTATTTATTATTATAAATTGAAATTGAATATTATAAAAATAACAAATTATTATAACACTAAGATACCAAATGGGGCGATGGGGAAAATGAGAATCCCCATCCCGGAAATGAAAAAAAAAAAGATATTCAAAAAAGAAAACCTTTGTATCTTATTCGAGTTAAACCAATTCAGATTAAAAAAAAATTATTTGTCGTACAAAAAAACTTTTTGAATTACCCGTAAAAATAGATCTCGATAATGAAAAAGCTTTCAACGCCGCCCAATATCCTTTCTTTTTCCAAACATTTTTTCGAATACGCTTTTTTGATGTAGAAGTACGTTTTTTTGGAACTGCCATTCAAAAAAAAGGTTATTTAGTGCTATAGTTGGATGTCAAAGACATCTATTTTTAAAACAAAATGATCGGTGTCTTTATGTCATTATTTATCTATTCCTATAGATTTTCTAGATTAATAGATTTTCTAGATTATAATTATCTATATACTACTATATAAATTTCATAAGAACTAAATAGAGATGGGAAAATAACATAAAATGCTTCTATTCTAGAAAAAAAAAAAAAAAAAAATATGATATAACCTTTTTTTATTTATATTCCATACACTATCCAGAAAAAAAGAAGAATTTGTATTTAATTTATTGGTACCTTTCTTTTTTATATCTCCATTCAAATCTATAGGATAGATTAGGATCTATTATGATATATAAATTGAATTGATGAAATCAAAAAAACGTAAAAAAGAGTCTTTCCTTCTCTATCTCTGCCTATTTTTTTTGTCGTCCTACATTTATAATTTATACATCTCCATTTATACACGAAAAATACATCAAAACAAAAAAATGTAAAAAAACCATTTTATTTACCTAATAAAAAACAAACTTGAATTTTTTTCTATTAATTGGTAATTGGTCAAGCTCGAAGAGAGAGTATGCCCAATTTTCATTTTCAATCAAATTCGAATGAGACTCGTAATTAATCTGTTAAAGGATACATAATTTTGAAAAAAAAAAAGAATATTTTTTTTTTCCATTAGTAACTCGGTGATATCATTTGATTACTTCTAACTTCGAAATTTGAATATTTTTGAAATATTTGAGAAAGATTAAAAGATTAATAATAGAAAATTCCAGTTAACTTTGTAATATCTTGATTGTATTATTGCTCCCTTTCCATCAAAAGAGATAAGAGCCGGTGAATCAGAAACGATTAATTAAGAAAGAATAAGAAAAAAGTTTTTATGGAGCATACATATCAATATTCATGGATCATACCTTTTGTGCCACTTCCAATTCCTATTTTAATAGGAATGGGACTCCTACTTTTTCCGACGGCAACAAAAAATCTTCGTCGTATGTGGGCTTTTCCCAATATTTTATTGTTAAGTATAGTTATGATTTTTTCGGTCGATCTGTCTATTCAGCAAATAAATAGAAGTTCTATCTATCAATATGGATGGTCTTGGACCATCAATAATGATTTTTCTTTCGAGTTTGGCTACTTTATTGATTCACTTACCTCTATTATGTCAATATTAATCACTACTGTTGGAATTTTTGTTCTTATTTATAGTGACAATTATATGTCTCATGATCAAGGATATTTGAGATTTTTTGCTTATATGAGTTTATTCAATACTTCAATGTTGGGATTAGTTACTAGTTCTAATTTGATACAAATTTATATTTTTTGGGAATTGGTTGGAATGTGTTCTTATCTATTAATAGGGTTTTGGTTCACACGACCTGTTGCGGCAAACGCTTGTCAAAAAGCGTTTGTAACTAATCGGATAGGCGATTTTGGTTTATTATTAGGAATCTTAGGTTTTTATTGGATAACGGGAAGTTTCGAATTTCAAGATTTGTTCGAA
>NW_028322736.1:0-15000 GCF_047325235.1 Durio zibethinus
ATCAAGAAAAAGGTAAATCAGACAATCAAGAAAAAGATGTTGAAGAAGATTCTGGTAAATCAAAAAAACATAGAAAGGAAGACGAGAGCAAGAGAGAAGCTCGTTTATTCCTACAAAAGTATTTGTATTTTCAATTCGGATGGGATGCTGATTCTTTCGATGAAAAAATAATCAAAAATATCAAAGCATATTCTTTCATTCTTGGCCTGATAAATATGAATGAAACTTTTCTATACTCTGTTAGAAGAGGAGGAACGAATCTGGATATTTTGATGGATTCGGCGGATAAGTTACTTTTAACTTATCAATACCTACTCAAAAAAGGAGTATTGATTATCGAACCAATTCGCCGGTATGTAGAAATTGATGGACAATTTATTCTATATCAAACTATAAGTATTTCATTGGTTCATAAAAATAAACATGAAATTAATCAAAGACGCAAAAAAAAAAAAAGACGCAAAAAAAAAAACTATATTGAAAAAAATAATTTTGATGAATCCATTGCAAGACATCAAAAAATGACTGAAAATAAAGACAAAAATCATTATGATTTGTTTATTCCTGAAAATATTTTATCCCCTAACCACCGGAGAGAATTGCGAATTCGAATTTCTTTCAATTCAAGGGATAAAAATGGTATGCATAGAAATCCAGTATTTTTAAATAATGTAAAAAACTGTGGTCAAGTTTTGAATAAAAACAAACATCTTGATAGTGATAAAAAGAAACTAATTAAATTAAAGTTCTTTCTTTGGCCCAATTATCGATTAGAAGATTTAGCTTGTATGAATCGCTATTGGTTTAATAGTAATAATGGCAGTCGTTTCAGTATGGTAAGGATACATATGTATCCGCGTTTGAAAATTCGTCAATGGTACATTTTTCCATATATTATGATTGAAAACCGGATTGATTAATTTTATTTGAAAAAATTATAAAGTTCATAACGAACTTAAAATCATTGTGCATATTAAAATGAATGGTATTATTATTATTACTGATCAGTAAAATTCACATTCAAAAAAAGGGGGAGAGAAATTTTTGTTTTATGGTAAAAAATTCATTCATCTCAGTTATTTTTCAAGAAAAAAAAGAAGAAAACAAGGGGTCCGTTGAATTTCAAATAGTCAGTTTCACCAATAAGATACGAAGACTTACTTCACATTTGGAATTGCACAAAAAAGACTATTTATCTCAGAGAGGTCTACGTAAAATTCTAGGAAAACGTCAACGGCTTCTGTCTTATTTATCAAAGAAAAATAACATACGTTATAAAGAATTAATTAGTGAGTTGGATATTCGGGAATCAAAAAATCGTTAATTTGATTGAATTAGTCGATTTATTATATTTTTCATTTTGATGTACTTCTTTTCGTTTTCAACAATTCATGTAAGAATGAATCGAGGAAAAACTTATGAATCTATCAGCTACAGAAAAAGACCTTATGATAGTCAATATGGGACCTCACCACCCATCAATGCACGGTGTTCTTCGTCTCATCGTTACTCTAGATGGTGAAGATGTTGTTGACTGTGAACCAATATTAGGTTATTTACACAGAGGAATGGAAAAAATTGCGGAAAACCGAACAATTATACAATATTTGCCTTATGTAACACGTTGGGATTATTTAGCCACTATGTTCACGGAAGCAATAACCGTAAATGGACCAGAACAATTGGGCAATATTCAAGTCCCTAAAAGAGCCAGCTATATCAGAGTAATTATGTTGGAGTTGAGTCGTATAGCTTCTCATCTATTATGGCTTGGACCTTTTATGGCCGATATTGGTGCACAGACCCCCTTTTTCTATATTTTCAGAGAAAGAGAATTAGTATATGATCTATTCGAAGCTGCCACCGGTATGAGAATGATGCATAATTATTTTCGTATCGGAGGAGTAGCGGCCGATCTACCCTATGGCTGGATAGATAAATGTTTGGATTTCTGTGATTATTTTTTAACAGGAATTGTTGAATATCAAAAACTTATTACGCGAAATCCTATTTTTTTAGAACGAGTTGAAGGGGTAGGGGTTATTGGTGGAGAAGAAGCAATAAATTGGGGTCTATCCGGCCCAATGCTACGAGCCTCTGGAATCAAATGGGATCTTCGTAAAGTTGATCATTATGAGTGTTACGACGAATTTGATTGGGAAATCCAGTGGCAAAAAGAAGGAGATTCATTAGCTCGTTATTTAGTCCGAATCAGTGAAATGACGGAATCCATAAAAATAATTCAACAGGCCCTGGAAGGAATTCCGGGGGGTCCCTATGAGAATTTAGAAATCCGATGTTTTGATCGAGAAAGGGATCCAGAATGGAATGATTTTGAATATCGATTCATTAGTAAAAAACCTTCTCCTACATTTGAATTACCGAGACAAGAACTTTATGCGAGAATGGAAGCCCCAAAGGGAGAATTAGGAATTTTTCTGATAGGAGATCAAAGTGGTTTTCCTTGGAGATGGAAAATTCGCCCGCCGGGTTTTATCAATTTGCAAATTCTTCCTCAGTTAGTTAAAAGAATGAAATTGGCTGATATTATGACGATACTAGGTAGCATAGATATCATTATGGGAGAAGTTGATCGTTGAAATGATAATTTATACAACAGAAGTAGAAGATATCAATTCCTTTTACAGATTGGAATCCTTAAAAGAGGTCTATGGGATCATATGGATGTTTGTCCCTATTTTGACTCTTGTATTGGGAATCACAATAGGTGTACTAGTAATTGTATGGTTAGAAAGAGAAATATCTGCAGGAATACAACAACGTATTGGGCCTGAATACGCCGGCCCTTTGGGAATTCTTCAAGCTCTAGCAGATGGAACAAAACTGCTTTTCAAAGAGAATATTCTTCCATCTAGAGGAAATACTCGTTTATTCCGTATTGGACCGTCTATAGCAGTCATATCCATTTTACTAAGTTTTTCAGTAATTCCTTTTAGCTCTCGCCTTATTTTAGCCGATCTCAATATCGGTATTTTTTTATGGATTGCCATTTCAAGTATTGCTCCTGTTGGACTTCTTATGTCAGGATACGGATCAAATAATAAATATTCCTTTTTAGGTGGTCTGCGAGCTGCTGCTCAATCGATTAGTTATGAAATACCATTAACTCTATGTGTTTTATCAATATCTCTACGTGCGATTCGTTGAAATATAAACTTTTCTTTTCCCTATTCCTTTCGTTCTATAAAATAAGCTGAATGGATTGAATAGATATCTTCGTTATTTTATTATCCTTCAGGTTGATAAACTAAATTAGATAGTTATATATGAGTGAAAGAAAGCAGCTTATAAATTCGCAGTAAATTAAACAAAAAAAAATTTAATCTCATTTCCTATGTACAAGAGTTAAGTGGAAGAAAACATAAGTGGAAGAAGTCTTTACCCCAAGACGGGTTGATTAGTCAATCTAGCTTGAAGCGGGCTCAAAAGATCAACCGTATAGAGTTTTGGCTATCCTTTGTATAGATTCCCATACATGTATTGCCAAACCAAACGGGGGATTGAACAAAAAAATGAGTGGATGGTTAGGAACACCAAAATACACAAAGGATTAGTAATGGAGATTATGTAAATTATATAAAAAGGATATTTCTGGATAACATAAAAAGAATACTAATTGGGGCTTTAAATTAGTAGAAATGAGTAGGCAGTACTACCCACGATTCCGGTCCAGAGTATGCTCCTATCCACCGATTAAAGTAATGACTATCAGGAACGAAATAATCCTTTACTATTTTTTAGTTTAAGCCCCCATTCGTAATTTTCTCAGATCAGAAAGAAGAATAGGAACGAAAAAGAAAGAATAAAAAATAAATATTTTTTTTTTTTTTATTCTTTCTTTCATATATATAGAGAGATATAATCTGTGTCATGATTTATGAGCTAATGTAATATTTAATTTTTTTCGTAATCGAAAACAATGGGTTGAAATATCTATTGATATTTCTACAAGAAGTATTTTATTGAAGGCTTAAGTTATTACTCAACAAATAAAAATTGAAATTAGTAACGGGCGAGATCAATTCAGAAGCACTTTTTTTATTCTTCATAATATAGCAGACAGAATTCCATTGGTATAATTTTGGACCTTCCAATCCATTTTTTCTCTATCTATTCTACAACCATACGAAGAGAAATAATACTGATTCGGTCCTTAAATTTATTTGTGACCCACGAGGAGCCGTATGAGTTGAAAACCTCATGTACGGTTTTGGACTAGCGATGGGAACAGTGATGTTATCATCGACTATAATTATCTAACAGCTCAAGTACAGTTGATATAGTTGAGGCGCAATCAAAATATGGGGTTTGGGGATGGAATTTGTGGCGTCAGCCAATAGGGTTTATCGTTTTTCTAATTTCTTCTCTAGCAGAATGTGAGAGATTACCTTTTGATTTACCAGAAGCCGAGGAAGAATTAGTAGCAGGGTATCAAACCGAATATTCGGGTATCAAATTTGGTTTATTTTATGTTGCTTCCTATCTAAATCTATTACTTTCTTCCTTATTTGTAACAGTTCTTTACTTGGGGGGTTGGAATATTTCCATTCCGTACGTATTCGTCCCTGAGCTATTTGAAATAAATAAAATGAATGGAATCTTTGGAACGACAATTGGTATCTTTATTACATTAGCTAAAACTTATTTGTTTTTGTTTATTTCTATCGCAACAAGATGGACTTTACCTAGGTTAAGAATGGACCAATTATTAAATCTTGGATGGAAATTTCTTTTACCCATTTCTCTCGGTAATCTATTATTAACAACTTCTTTCCAACTTCTTTCACTGTAAAGAAAAAAAGAATACGAGATTCATGACTTGGTTCAAACAAGAGAAAGAAACAAACATAAAATTATTCATAGATATTCACGATATGTTCCCTATGGTAACTGGGTTCATGAATTATGGCCACCAAACAGTCCGAGCAGCAAGGTACATTGGTCAAGGTTTCATGATTACCTTATCCCACGCAAATCGTTTACCTGTAACTATTCAATACCCTTATGAAAAATTAATCGCATCAGAGCGTTTCCGTGGGCGAATCCATTTTGAATTTGATAAATGCATTGCTTGTGAAGTATGTGTTCGTGTATGCCCTATAGATCTGCCTGTTGTTGATTGGAAATTTGAAACGGATATTAGAAAAAAACGATTGCTTAATTACAGTATTGATTTCGGAATTTGTATATTTTGTGGTAACTGCGTTGAGTATTGTCCAACAAATTGTTTATCAATGACTGAAGAATATGAACTTTCTACTTACGACCGTCACGAATTGAATTATAATCAAATTGCTTTGGGCCGTTTACCAATGTCAGTAATTGACGATTATACAATTCGAACAATTTTGAATTCGCCTCAAAGAAAAACTGAGTAAGTAAACCTCCTATTCTATTAAAGAGAAATTTCCAATTCTTTTAAGGTTCCGTTTTGGTTTAAGTTAAAAGAATATTTGGTTTGACTTAAAAGAATGAGGCCTTTACTCTTTGTTTGGTCAATAAATAAAAATTCAATTACAAATTAACTGGTTGATAAGAATTTCGAATTCATTTTTCTTGAAAATCTATTAATATATTCGTAATTATTTCGAAATATATAGTTTCAAAAAACAAAATACCCTTTCGAACCGAACAAAAAAAAAGAATTAAAAACGAAACAATAATTGTACTTAGATCAATTCACACCTAATAGATTAGGATTTTATTCAATTAGGAACGTATCATAAAAAAAAAATTCCTGGTCGGGTCAATAAGATCATGAAAAGCATTTCGATTTATTTATCTCTTATTTTACATATAATGGATTTGCCTGGACCAATACACGATTTTCTTTTAGTTTTTCTGGGATCGGGTCTTATATTAGGGGGCCTGGGAGTGGTATTACTTACCAATCCAATTTTTTCTGCCTTTTCATTGGGATTGGTTCTTGTTTGTATATCCTTATTCTATATTCTCTCAAATTCTCATTTTGTAGCTGCTGCCCAGCTTCTTATTTATGTGGGAGCCATAAATGTTTTAATCCTATTTGCTGTGATGTTCATGAATGGTTCAGAATATTATAAAAATTTTAATCTGTGGACCATTGGGAATGGCCTTACTTCGTTGATTTGTACAAGTATTCTTGTTTCGCTAATTACTACTATATTAGATACATCATGGTACGGGATTATTTGGACTACAAGATCAAACCAAATTATAGAACAAGATTTGATAAGTAATAGTCAACAAATTGGAATTCATTTAGCAACAGATTTTTTTCTTCCATTTGAATTCATTTCACTAATTCTTTTAGTTGCTTTGATAGGTGCAATTGCTGTGGCTCGTCAGTAATAAATCTTTCTAACTAGGAATAGCAAGCAATCCAAATTAAACTTTTTTCTGTCTTATCGCATCTATTTTCCTTGAATTCTTGTTCGTGTATAAAATATAAAATAGAAATTCGTTTATTCGAGATATTTCCAATATATTCTTTTTGTTATATTCTATTCTAGTCAATCAAATCCGTTGAATTATTGTTCATATTAAAATGAATCGAAATTGATAAGGAGTTGGTCAATGATGCTCGAACATATACTTGTTTTGAGTGCCTATTTATTTTCTATCGGTATTTATGGATTGATCACGAGTCGAAATATGGTTCGGGCCCTTATGTGTCTTGAACTTATACTGAATGCGGTTAATATAAATTTTGTAACATTTTCTGATTTTTTTGATAGTCGGCAATTAAAAGGAAATATTTTATCAATTTTTGTTATAGCTATTGCAGCCGCTGAAGCAGCTATTGGATCAGCTATTGTTTCCTCAATTTATCGTAACAGAAAATCAACGCGTATCAATCAATCAACTTTGTTGAATAAGTAATATTAATAATATTAAATTATAAGATTCACCAATTTGAATTAGCATGTCCAATATGTTGGAATCTACATCATGTTTTCGAAAACGTAAGAAATCAAAGTATCTTGGTCCTTTCTTATGAGTTGATCCCGAAGGAAATTGATTAGAAAATTTCTGGTAAATCGTTGATTCATCTGGTGTTTAACTATAATGATTCATTTACAAGTTTACTAGATTGAAATTTTATGATGTTCAAAAAATTATAGATCCCATGTCACATTCAGTAAAAATTTATGATACATGTATAGGGTGTACTCAATGTGTCCGAGCCTGCCCCACCGATGTGTTAGAAATGATACCTTGGGATGGATGTAAAGCTAAGCAAATTGCTTCCGCTCCAAGAACAGAAGACTGTGTTGGTTGTAAGAGATGTGAATCCGCTTGTCCAACAGATTTCTTGAGCGTTCGAGTTTATTTATGGCATGAAACAACTCGAAGTATGGGTCTAGCTTATTGATACGTTCCCGAAAACCCCACTTGAATACATTTTGAATCCATTTTATTTTTTTTTTACTGAAAAAACCCGTGCTCAAAAAAAATCTTTTTTGAGCACGGGTTTTTCTGGTCCAAGTGCATCTTGTCTTTACCACGAATTATTTTCCTTGGTTAACAATAATTGTAGTTTTACCAATATCTGCAGGTTCTTTAATTTTCTTTCTTCCTCATAGAGGAAATAAGCTAATTAAGTGGTATACTATGTGTATATGCATATTTGAACTCCTTCTAACAACCTATGCATTTTGTTATCATTTCCGATTGGACGATCCATTAATCCAGCTGGAGGAAGATTATAAATGGATAAATTTTTTTGATTTTTACTGGAGATTGGGAATAGATGGACTTTCTATAGGGCCCATTTTACTGACAGGATTTATCACTACTTTAGCTACTTTGGCGGCTTGGCCAGTTACTCGAGATTCGCGATTATTCCATTTCTTGATGCTAGCAATGTACAGTGGTCAAATAGGATCATTTTCTTCTCGAGACCTTTTACTTTTTTTCATCATGTGGGAGTTCGAATTAATTCCCGTTTATCTACTTCTATCCATGTGGGGGGGAAAGAAACGTCTGTACTCGGCTACAAAATTTATTTTGTACACTGCGGGGGGTTCCATTTTTTTATTAATAGGAGTTTTGGGTATCGGTTTATACGGTTCTAATGAACCAACATTAAATTTTGAAACATTAGCTAATCAATCGTATCCTGTCGCACTGGAAATCATATTCTATATTGGATTTCTTATTGCTTTTGCTGTCAAATCGCCGATTATACCCTTACATACGTGGTTACCAGACACCCATGGGGAGGCACATTACAGTACTTGTATGCTTCTAGCCGGAATTTTATTAAAAATGGGAGCGTATGGATTAGTTCGCATCAATATGGAATTATTACCCCACGCTCATTCCATATTTTCTCCCTGGTTGATAATAGTGGGTACAATGCAAATAATTTATGCAGCTTCAACATCTCTTGGTCAACGGAATTTAAAAAAAAGAATAGCCTATTCCTCCGTATCTCATATGGGTTTCATAATTATAGGAATTGGCTCTATAACTGATACGGGACTCAACGGAGCTATTTTACAAATAATATCTCATGGATTTATCGGTGCTGCACTTTTTTTCTTGGCAGGAACGAGTTATGATAGAATGCGTCTTTTTTATCTCGACGAAATGGGTGGAATGGCTATTCCGATTCCAAAAATATTTACGATGTTCAGTATCTTATCGATGGCTTCTCTTGCATTACCGGGCATGAGTGGTTTTGTTGCAGAGTTGATAGTCTTTTTTGGAATAATTACCAGCCAAAAATATTTTTTAATGCCAAAAATACTAATTACTTTCGTAATGTCAATTGGAATGATATTAACTCCTATTTATTCATTATCTATGTCACGTCAAATGTTCTATGGATACAAGCTATTTAATGCTCAAAGTTCTTATTTTTTTGATTCTGGACCACGAGAGTTATTTGTTTCGATCTCTATCTTTCTACCAGTAATAGGTATTGGTATTTATCCGGATTTTGTCCTCTCATTATCAGGTGAGAAGGTCGAAACTATTCTATATAATTATTTTTATAGATAGTTTTGATGAATAAAACAAAAAATCAAAAAGTAATCCTATGATTTTTAAAATTGTTCGTTGTACAGTGAAAAAAAAAAGAAAGAAGTCTTTTTTCTTCTCTTAAGTTTAAGTTAAGTAAAAAAAGGTAAAAGAATTAAATTGAATTTTAATCAGACATCTTTGGCTTTTGTTAGAACCTTTTGAATCAAGTAGTGGAGTGATTCAAAAGGTTCTTGACAGCTTACAATAAGTTTTCTTATATATACGCTGTCCTATCTTAGTATTTGTTAGGCTTAGCCTTTTTATTCAATTCAATTAGATGTTAATGTAAATGAACCATAACTATGTAAACCTATTCCTAATAGATTGACCCCAAAATAGCATATCCAAATTATAAGAAATCCCATAGAAGCCACAAGTGCGGAATTTACACCTTCCAAATTTTTATTTGTTCGGGTATGTAAATAAATCGCGAATACGGTCCAAGTAATAAATGCCCAAGTTTCCTTTGGGTCCCAATTCCAATATGATCCCCACGCCTCATTAGCCCATACGGCTCCCGAAAGAATTCCTATGGTTAAAAAGATAAACCCGAGACTAATAATACGATAACTCCAACGATCCAATTGTTGAGTCAATTGATACCTGTAAAAATTTTTAGAAGAAAGAAAATAAGTGTTTAATAAAACATTGCTTCTTTCATTCATGTATTGGATTTCGCCAAACGAAAATGACTGATTTAATAAATTATTGTTTTTACCAATAATTTTTATGGCTTTTCGAAATGTAATGACTAGAAGAGCTACTGATAATAATGATCCACATAAAAGAGCTGCATAGCCTAATACCATCATACTTACGTGCATCATTAACCACTGGGATTGGAGAGCAGGCGCTAATATTGCGGATTGATGCATTTTGGTTAAAAGACCCGAAGTGGCAAAGCCTTGGGTAAAAATAACACTTGGTGCGGTTATTGCGCTTAAATCATTTTTACGCTTTTTAAAATAGTAAACCATATGAATAAGGGAGAAACCCCATGAAAGAAAGATTAATGATTCATATAAATCACTTAATGGGAAATGTCCTGAATAAATCCAACGAGTGACTAATAATCCTGTTATACAGAAAAAGGTAACTATCATGCCCTTTTCTGATGAATCATATAGTCCTACGACTTCATCGACTAATAAGAATAAGGTTAAAAAATGAATTGTAATTACAATTGAAACGACCGAAAAGGATATATGAGTTAATATATGCTCTAAAGTTGAAAAAATCATAAGAATTCTGAAAAAAGCGAGGGTTTCTAGATTTTATGGAATGGAAATCAGGAATTAAATTCATTATAGGACTTATTCTATCTCTTTTAGAAGATACTATGCCGCTACTCGGACTCGAACCGAGATGCTCTAGCACTGCTTCCTAAGAGCAGCGTGTCTACCGATTTCACCATAGCGGCTTGCTCGAAATCATAATAAGCCATTTTTTATTCAATCGTCGAGATTGAAGGTGAAGGGGTCAATTCAATGTAAAATGTAAAAGAAGCATTTAATTTAAATTGATGAATAAAAACTCGTTTAAATAGCAATTTGAAGGTTCAAAAAGAATCTTTATTATTTATCGTTTTATTTAATTATCCTTTTTTTTATTTAATATTTAATTTAATATTTAATTATTTCAACAGAGATTTTATAGTTTGTGTTTTCCTAAAAGAGAACTCCTCTATTGTAACTAAACTAACTAGTTGTAACTTCAATTCATAGATAGAATTCAACAAAAAAATGTTCTTTATCATTTTAATTTTTTAATGATTCATCTCTCATTCTTTTATATGATTTTTATGAATCTATAAAAAAAAAAATGCTTATCAATTGAATGAATAAATGAATGAAAAAATATTATTTTTAGAGATCACAATTTCAGCACCACATCCAATGATTTCAAAAGATTTATGTAATTTGCATAGCTTTGTATTAATCGTTAGGATTTTGCGTTTTAAGGATTTATCAAACCAACTAGATATTGGGTTGTACACGTTACGTTATATAAAAAGCGTTTCGATTCCTGTCATAATTGTACCATACTTCAAAAAAGTATTTCGAATTTCGAATTCTAAAAATATGTCTTGATTCATCTTCTTATACAAACATAGAATTTTTTTAGATCATTTTAAATTGATACATTATTTGTATATCCACTAAATTATAAAGGGAGTTTTCTCAATTGGGTTGAAAGCAAGGGAAGGATATATAGTAATTCAGAGAAATAATGATTCATAAAGTTACAAAATTGAAACTTAATGGATTAGTTTCAACAACCCAGTTAAAGCTCTTATATATATGTGCTCCGATATAGCTATAGTATAAATATACAAATTTTTATTATTTAATTATTTAATTATTTATTATTATAAATTGAAATTGAATATTATAAAAATAACAAATTATTATAACACTAAGATACCAAATGGGGCGATGGGGAAAATGAGAATCCCCATCCCGGAAATGAAAAAAAAAAAGATATTCAAAAAAGAAAACCTTTGTATCTTATTCGAGTTAAACCAATTCAGATTAAAAAAAAATTATTTGTCGTACAAAAAAACTTTTTGAATTACCCGTAAAAATAGATCTCGATAATGAAAAAGCTTTCAACGCCGCCCAATATCCTTTCTTTTTCCAAACATTTTTTCGAATACGCTTTTTTGATGTAGAAGTACGTTTTTTTGGAACTGCCATTCAAAAAAAAGGTTATTTAGTGCTATAGTTGGATGTCAAAGACATCTATTTTTAAAACAAAATGATCGGTGTCTTTATGTCATTATTTATCTATTCCTATAGATTTTCTAGATTAATAGATTTTCTAGATTATAATTATCTATATACTACTATATAAATTTCATAAGAACTAAATAGAGATGGGAAAATAACATAAAATGCTTCTATTCTAGAAAAAAAAAAAAAAAAAAATATGATATAACCTTTTTTTATTTATATTCCATACACTATCCAGAAAAAAAGAAGAATTTGTATTTAATTTATTGGTACCTTTCTTTTTTATATCTCCATTCAAATCTATAGGATAGATTAGGATCTATTATGATATATAAATTGAATTGATGAAATCAAAAAAACGTAAAAAAGAGTCTTTCCTTCTCTATCTCTGCCTATTTTTTTTGTCGTCCTACATTTATAATTTATACATCTCCATTTATACACGAAAAATACATCAAAACAAAAAAATGTAAAAAAACCATTTTATTTACCTAATAAAAAACAAACTTGAATTTTTTTCTATTAATTGGTAATTGGTCAAGCTCGAAGAGAGAGTATGCCCAATTTTCATTTTCAATCAAATTCGAATGAGACTCGTAATTAATCTGTTAAAGGATACATAATTTTGAAAAAAAAAAAGAATATTTTTTTTTTCCATTAGTAACTCGGTGATATCATTTGATTACTTCTAACTTCGAAATTTGAATATTTTTGAAATATTTGAGAAAGATTAAAAGATTAATAATAGAAAATTCCAGTTAACTTTGTAATATCTTGATTGTATTATTGCTCCCTTTCCATCAAAAGAGATAAGAGCCGGTGAATCAGAAACGATTAATTAAGAAAGAATAAGAAAAAAGTTTTTATGGAGCATACATATCAATATTCATGGATCATACCTTTTGTGCCACTTCCAATTCCTATTTTAATAGGAATGGGACTCTCTACTTTTTCCGACGGCAACAAAAAATCTTCGTCGTATGTGGGCTTTTCCCAATATTTTATTGTTAAGTATAGTTATGATTTTTTCGGTCGATCTGTCTATTCAGCAAATAAATAGAAGTTCTATCTATCAATATGGATGGTCTTGGACCATCAATAATGATTTTTCTTTCGAGTTTGGCTACTTTATTGATTCACTTACCTCTATTATGTCAATATTAATCACTACTGTTGGAATTTTTGTTCTTATTTATAGTGACAATTATATGTCTCATGATCAAGGATATTTGAGATTTTTTGCTTATATGAGTTTATTCAATACTTCAATGTTGGGATTAGTTACTAGTTCTAATTTGATACAAATTTATATTTTTTGGGAATTGGTTGGAATGTGTTCTTATCTATTAATAGGGTTTTGGTTCACACGACCTGTTGCGGCAAACGCTTGTCAAAAAGCGTTTGTAACTAATCGGATAGGCGATTTTGGTTTATTATTAGGAATCTTAGGTTTTTATTGGATAACGGGAAGTTTCGAATTTCAAGATTTGTTCGAAATATTTAATAACGTGATTTATAATAATGAGGTTCATTTTTTATTTGTTACTTTATGTGCCTCTTTATTATTTGCCGGCGCAGTTGCTAAATCTGCGCAGTTTCCCCTTCATGTATGGTTACCTGATGCCATGGAGGGGCCTACTCCTATTTCGGCTCTTATACATGCTGCCACTATGGTAGCAGCGGGAATTTTTCTTGTAGCCCGCCTTCTTCCTCTTTTCATAGTTATACCTTACATAATGAATCTAATATCTTTGATAGGTATAATAACAGTATTATTAGGGGCTACTTTAGCTCTTGCTCAAAAAGATATTAAGAGGGGTTTAGCCTATTCTACAATGTCCCAACTGGGTTATATGATGGTAGCTCTAGGTATGGGGTCTTATCGAGCCGCTTTATTTCATTTGATTACTCATGCTTATTCGAAGGCATTGTTGTTTTTAGGATCCGGATCCATTATTCATTCCATGGAAGCTATTGTTGGATATTCTCCAGATAAAAGCCAGAATATGGTTTTTATGGGCGGTTTAAGAAAGCATGTGCCAATTACACAAATTGCTTTTTTAGTGGGTACACTTTCTCTTTGTGGTATTCCACCCCTTGCTTGTTTTTGGTCCAAAGATGAAATTCTTAGTGACAGTTGGTTGTATTCACCGATTTTTGCAATAATAGCTTGGTCCACGGCCGGATTAACAGCATTTTATATGTTTCGGATCTATTTACTTACTTTTGAAGGACATTTAAACATTAATTTTCAAAATTATAGTGGCAAAAAAGGTAGCTCCTTCTATTCAATAAAACTATGGGGTAAAAAAGAAGAGCAAACAATGATTAACAGAAATTTTCCTTTATCCCCTTTATTAACAATGAATAATTTATTAACAATGAATAATAATGAGAAGCCATATAGAATTGGTGGTAATGTAAAAAAAGGGGCTCTTATTACTATTACGAATTTTGGCTACAAGAAGGCTTTTTCTTATCCTCATGAATCGGATAATACTATGTTATTTCCTATGCTTATACTGGTTCTATTTACTTTTTTTGTTGGAGCCATAGCAATTCCTTTTAATCAAGAAGGAATACATTTGGATATATTATCCAAATTATTAACTCCATCTATAAATCTTTTACATCAAAATTCAAATGATTTTGAGGATTGGTATCAATTTTTAACAAATGCAACTTTTTCAGTGAGTATAGCTTGTTTTGGAATATTTACAGCATTCCTTTTATATAAGCCTTTTTATTCATCTTTACAAAATTTGAACTTACTAAATTCGTTTGCAAAAAGGGGTCCTAAAAGAATTTTCTTGGATAAAATAATATATTTGATATACGATTGGTCATATAATCGTGGTTACATAGATACGTTTTATTCAATATCCTTAACAAAAGGTATAAGAGGATTGTCCGAACTAACTCATTTTTTTGATAGGCGAGTAATCGATGGAATTACAAATGGAGTAGGCATTACAAGTTTTTTTGTAGGAGAAAGTATAAAATATGTAGGGGGAAGTCGCATCTCTTTTTATCTATTGTTGTATTTATTTTATGTATTCATTTTTTTAGTAATTTACTACTTTATTTTAAAATTTTCATTTTTAAATATAATTTAAAATTTTATGAAAATTTTCATTTATATTTTTATATTATTTTATATTATATTATTTTATATTATTATATTTTTATATTTTAATTTATGAATTTAAAAATAGTTAATAATTAAAAATTTTAACTA
>NW_028322736.1:42500-50000 GCF_047325235.1 Durio zibethinus
CCAACTTCTTCATAGCATTATCTATTATAAATGAATTTTCTAGCATTTGACTCCGTACCACTGAAGTATTTAATCGCACACTTGAAAGATAGCCCAGAAAGTCGAGAGAATATTTAGATAATTGATTTATACGGACGCTTCCTGATTGAGACCGCACGTAAAAATAATATTTCCATAAATCGACAAAGTAATATTTCCACTTATTCATCAGAAGAGACGTATCCTTTGATGCCAGAATTGCCTTTCCTTGATACCTAAAAAAATGTATGAAAGGGTCTTTGAACAACCATAGGTTGTTCTGAAAATCATTATAAAAGACTTCTACAAGATACTCTATTTTTCCATAGAAATTAATTCGTTCAAGAAAGAATCCAGAAGATGTTGATCGTAAATAAGAAGATTGATTACGGAGAAAAAGGAAAATGGATTCGTATTCACATACATGAGAATTATATAGGAACAAGAATAATCTTGGATTAAAAATAGAAATAGATTTCTTTGGAGTAATAAAACTCTTCAAATTACAATACTCGTAGAGAGAGAACCGTAATAAATGCAAAGAAGAAGCATCTTTTATCCAGTAGCGAAGGGCTTGAACCAAGATTTCTAGATGGATGGGGTAAGGTATTAGTACATCTAACACATAATTTAAATGTGAGAATTTGTCCTCTAAAAAAGGAAATATTGAATGAATTGATTGGAAATTATGGGATTTTGCGACTTCTTCCCCTTGTGAGTAAGATACTAATCGTAAGGAAAATGGAATTTCCACAATGACTGCAAATCCCACCGATATCATTTGAGAATATAAATTATTGTTGTGCCCAAAAAATGGATTTTGGTTGGAATCATTAGCAGAAATAATCAAATGATTCTGTTGATCCATTCGAATAATTAAACGTTTCACAATTAGTGAACTGAATTTATTACCATAACCCTGATTTTCCAAAAAAATCATCGATTTATTTAAACCATGATCATGAGCAAGTGCATAAATATACTCCCGAAAAATAAGTGGGTATAGGAAATCATGTCGGCGAGATCTATTTAGTTCTAAATATACTTGAAATTCCTCCATTTCAAATTCGATTTGAACCAAAGTATAGGGGATCTATTCGGTTATCAAATGATACATAGTGCGATACAGTCAAAACAAGGTATTATAGTAAGAAAATAATAGATACCTCGGAGACAGGTAGATTCATCAACGGATTCTCTATCCTATCTTTTGCCATCTAATTGATTTATGTTCGTTATAGGATAAGAAGATGGCTAGAAATCCTTTATTTTTTCAACCCAATCGCTCTTTTGATTTTGGAAAAAAAAAAAAAAATATCTTTTCTTTATCAATATACTGCTTCTTATACACATTCATGTCTAACCCATAAAGGGAATAACTAATAATTAGGACTCATAAAAAAATCGATAATTTACTCATGAGAAAAACCTTTACCGCATTAGGCACTAATTTATTTTTAACGTTTAATTAGATCGGGTAATCATTCAAATTGCGAACAGAAGCTCGTTACTTTTTGTTTCCCTATAATTGGGGCCGTAGAGCTCTATCCATTTATTCACTCGACCCAACTTTGAATTCAATTAATTTTTTTTGTTCCGCACCAAAAATTCAAAGACGATTTTTTTTTTTGGACTGATCCGGAAAAAAAATGGATTCTTAGAATTCTCCATTGATACGACATGCTCTTTTTTCCATCCACTCCTTTCAGGATCAGTCGTGGTCTTACAAACTGTACCGATGGTATGAACGAATCCCTTTCTTCATACAAATGTGTAAAAGATGCTAGTCGCACTTAAAAGCCGAGTACTCTACCGTTGAGTTAGCAACCCGAAAAAAATCGGAATAAAAAAAAAATGGAATTGCACGAGGCAATCAAAACATGAAATTAGCAAAAATTTGAATAAAATAAAAATACACGAAATTCTAAGATAAAAACATAGAAATAGAATAAGTGAAAATTTGTGGACCGCCTCCTGTCTTATTCATTCCATTGTTATCCATTTTTTTTTTTTTTTTTCAATACAATATACAATTACAATAAAAAAAACTTCTTGTATCACAACAAATTCAAAGAAAGAACCCATTATTTGAATGAAGTGAAGTGCCAAACTTGTGGGCGGGGATAAATAGATCTATTTATCTACGATCGAATTATATTTGTTCGATACACTGTTGTCAATATGATTGTAAATTTTGAATATAAATGTTGAGAAAAGAATAAAGAATATAAAAAAGACTATAAAAAAATACAATGAAAAAAAGAATTAAGTCAATTTTTTTTTTTTTTTTTATTATATTGTATTTTTTATTATTAATTATTAATAATATTTATTATTATAATATTTATTATTTTTATTATTAATAATATTTATTATTATAATATTTATTATTTTTATTATTAATAATATTTATTATTATAATATTTATTATTTTTATTATTATAATATTTATTATTATAATATTTATTATTATAATATTTATTATTAATTATTTATTATTAATTATTATTATTTATTATTAATTATTATTAATATTTTCTATTTTTATATGTTATTTTTTCTTGTTATTTTCTCTGTTTTTTTATCTTATTTTATGTTATTTTTTTTTTTTTATCTTATTTTATGTTATTTTTTTAAATGCAATTACTTCATTTATTCAATTGATCTTTTTTCTCTATATTTTATATCAATAAAATTAGCTCAATAAAATCTGTTATAGAACACGGTATTCTATAGTAGCAAAGCAATAAGAAATACGAATAATAAATAAAAAAGTATGAATAAAACAAAAGAGGGGGGAGGAAATTATAAAGAAAAATTTATACAAAGCTAGATATGAGTCATCCACCCCCTCTTTTTTGTATTTCATTAATTGAATTTTGTTTGATTAAGACTAAGTTCCGTAAAAACCCCGGCCTTCTTTAAAATATCATGGACAGTTCCTGTGGGTTGAGCTCCTTTTTCAAGGAAATAGAGAATAGCGGGAACATTCAAATGGGTTTGATTATTTATCGGATCATAAAAACCAACTTTTCGAAGATCTCTTCCCTCTCTTCGGGATCGAACATCAATTGCAACGATTCGATAAACGGCTCATTGGGATAGATGTAGTTAAATAATACCCCCCCCCTAGAAACGTATAAGAAGTTTTCTCCTCGTACGGCTCGAGAAAAAAAAAAAAAAATGATTAAAAGTTATGTCTATTAAAAGTTATGTCTATGTATGGAATTATAATGTATGTAATTAGAATGTCAAAAAGATCCATAAACCCGGCAAATCAATTAGACATTTAAACCCGTCTTTTTTTTTTCAAAAAAAAAGAAGAAAAAAGCATTCGTACTCTCATAACTCAAGTCAAATAACTCTCAAAATGCTCAAAAAAAAATCCTTAGGCATTCTTTTATTGAGTGGTCTCTAACCCCTTTTTTTGTTTGTCTCGTTTAGAATCGATTTCGATTCTTCATTTTGATCTAGTTGTTGAGACAATTGAAAAGGGTATTTCCTTGTTCTAGGATCCTTTATCTTTGTCTTGAATCATTGGGTTTAGACATTACTTCGGCGATATTTAATCATTTCAAAAATGGCAGCAACATGCCCCTTTTTCTCTCTTTTTTTCTTTCTATCAAAGAATCATATGAACGATTAATTCCCGCATTATACACTTTTGATCGAAAGAGTTTTACCAATTCCAACAATTTTTCTTTTTGATTTGAAAATAGTTTGAATCGGAGCTTTTCGATTTCTATATCAAAAATAGACTTACGAAGTTGTTCCAACTTATTTATTTCCATTAATTAACCCTAGATCCTTGCCCCTGAAAAATGGATGTTTCTCTTCGAGCTCCATCCTGTACTATTTACATTACAACCCAACAAAAAGACGGATTATAATAGAACAGAACAAAGGATGTCGAGCCAAAAGCACCTTCATTTCTACATAATGGAAGGTGGTGGGTTTTGACATCCACAGCCGATCATGTCCTTCAAGTCGCACGTTGCTTTCTACCACATCGTTTCAAACGAAGTTTTACCATAACATTCCTCTAGTTTGGAACATTGATTCAATTATGGAATCATGAATAGTCATTGGTTCAGTCGATACATAGTAATCTATCTATACTTTTTCCTTCTATATGAAATCAATTTCCTTCTATATGAATCTATATGAAATAAATAGATAATTTAGGAAGAAAAAGCCTCAATAAGAATTCAAATTAACCCATATTGTATGAATACAATATATTTTTATTTTTTTATACTTTTATTAATATTAAGCTTTTCTATTCTAATTAATAAGAAATTAATAATATAATTAATAATAATAATATTACGAATATTATAAATAACACAAATAAACTAATCTTTTTGAATCTGCCTTGCATCTTCAAATAACTCGATAGATCAAATAACTCGATAGAATAGATTCGCCAATCTCACAGTTCTTCGAGTGCCAATCTTAAGAAATCATTAAAAATCAAAAGCAAGAATCACATTTTCTCCAATATTTGACTCTTAGAAAGAAGGTTGTTAAAAAAAAAAGAGCAATTTAGATTCGGATATCGTTATTCTGATATATAAAAAGAGTAGGCTCTGGGACGAAAGGATTCGAACCTTCGAATAGCGGGACCAAAACCCGTTGCCTTACCACTCGGCCACGCCCCATTTAGATTTCTATTTGAAACTACTAAACACTAATATGGGTATTCCCTGTTCGTCAATTCCAGTTCCAAATAACTATGGAATAGATTAGATTCTTGCTAGGATTTTGGCACGTATGGATAGAGAATTAAACCGAATTTATTGATCATTACATATAATTCAATTAAGATATTGTATGAAAGTATGATTTCTTCTATTCTCTTGTAAGAATTGAAGGCTTTTTGATTGGGTGAGTTCAAAGAAGTATTGTTTAGTCTGCCTTATTTTCCTTTCTTCATTTTTTTCCTTATATCAAAAAACATATTAATAACTCAATCAAAATTATCTCCAAGAACAAAATTTTGTTATGCTTAATCTTAATATCTTTAATTTGATCTGTATCTGTTTGAATTCTGCCCTTTTTTCGAGTAGTTTTTTATTCGCCAAATTGCCCGAGGCCTATGCTTTTTTGAATCCAATCGTAGATTTTATGCCAGTAATACCTGTTCTCTTTTTTCTCTTAGCCTTTGTTTGGCAAGCTGCTGTAAGTTTTCGATGAGATCCTTAATACTGTCCTAGAAAAATTCATGATTTATTCAAGAAAAAAAAATTGTAACAATTGAAAAGATTAGATAAGTCTTACACTATGAACACTATGAACGAACCGAACCCTCAATTCAAAGATTGAAATTCTTGGATAGCCATGATAAAGCTGGATCATCCCATTTCCTCATTCTGACCCTTTTTCGCCGAAGAACCCTATTTGGATTAAAGTCCGCCACAATATATAATTGTTGGTATAAAAGAATTTTTTTTTGTAATGAAAAACTCAACTCTTATTATAAATGAATTTCTGAAAATTCTTTTCGATTTCTAGAAATTCTAGAAATCACTTTATTTCTTGGTGTCAAAATAGGCTATGTAGTATAAAAACGAGGAATCTATTTTCGTATAAAAATAGAAAAATAAAAATTGCGTATAATTGCGTATATATATAAATAGAAAAATAAAAATTGCGTATAATTGCGTATATAAATAGAAAAATAAAAACGAAGAATCCATTCTCTTCTTTTTACAAAAAAATTCTATGGGAGGTTGTACAATGCGTAATCTTAAATTCGTTGTTTACACCGCAACGATATTCTTTGTTTCTCTCTTCATCTTCGGACTCCTATCTAATGATCCGGGACGTAATCCTGGTAATCCTGGACGGGAAGAATAAAAAAGGGAGAGTTCCTTGCTTCATTTTTATAAATGGTATTAGGATTTGATCTATTCCACTGTCAAAAACCGAAATGGAAAGAGAGGGATTCGAACCCTCGGTACGAATAACTCGCACAACGGATTAGCAATCCGACGCTTTAGTCCACTCAGCCATCTCTCCTAATTTAGAAAAGATAATTACTATGTTACAGTTACAGCACGCAAAAAGAAATGCTTGAAAAAAGCCCTCTTTCCTTTGTTATATAGACCTTTGTTATTTTGTTATATAGATTTTTATTTATTTATATTTTTATTTATTTATATTAATATATTAATTATATTAATTTTTATTTATTTATATTAATATTAGAGTATTATTAATCTTATTAGGGTATTATTAATCTATATATCTATAGATTCTTAATTTTATTATATAGAATATAAATATATACAACTTTTATCAGTAATTCCATTTCATTTTGATTTCGCTCAAAAGGGACTTTTTTATTTCCAATTTCCACGGACCGGCCGGGTACTGACCCGGCCGGGCTCATTTTTTTATTTTCAACTCAAATAAATAATTTTTTCTATGATTCTGCGATCTGACTTGTTGTAACAAAAAAATCTTGTTATTGGATTGAATCAACAATCAGAAGCAGAAGAAGTACTATTTCCGTTCCTATGATATAGAATCCAAATATCATTTCGATTCTTTCTTTTCTTCCTCTTTCTTTTTATTTACATTTATTTTACTAGAATAACTAGAATAAATAATAAAAAAAACTATGGATTTTTGCACAATCCATTTTTATGTTATGACTAAGTTCTTTTGTCGAACCCTATCTATCAAAACTCCTATAACAAAGGAAAGAAGTTTTTATTTAGTTATTTTTATTTAGTTATTTAAATGAAATAACTACTCTTTTCCTAATTTTATCAAGTCTTCTGACAAAAGGCGGCAAGGCTCTAATTTTCAGGATTTTTTATCCCCCTATCTTGTGATCCTATCTTGATTACGCCCAATTCCCCTGTTCGACAAAGGGTCTCTTTATATACAATAATCGCATTGTAGCGGGTATAGTTTAGTGGTAAAAGTGTGATTCGTTCTATTAATCCCCTTAATAGTTAAGGGGTCCTTCGGTTTGATTCATATTCCGAGCAAAAACTTTATTTCTTAAAAGGATTTAATCCTTTACCTCTCAACGAAAGATTTGAGGAAGAATATACATTCTCGTGATTTGTATCCAAGGGCCAATTAAATTATATAATTATATGATTATATTCTAAATTGAAAAATTGGATTATGAAATTACGAAACATAATTTTTTTTTTTTTTTTGAATTGGATCAATACTTCCAGTTGAATAAGTATGAGGAAAAAATCCATGGATAAAGATAGAAAAGTGTATTTCTAATCGTAACTAAATCTTCAATTTTTTTTGATAGGATAGATTGAAGCAAAATAGCTATTAAACGATAACTTTGGTTTACTAGAGACATTTACATCTTGTTTTAGCTCGGTGGAAACAAAATGCTTTTCCTAAGGATTTTCTCAAATAGAAATAGAGAACGAAGTAACTAGAAAAATTGTTCTAATCCCACTCTTCTAGAAGGATCATCTAAAAAGCGAATTGTTTTGAATG
>NW_028322736.1:52500-55000 GCF_047325235.1 Durio zibethinus
TTGTCGGACTTGATGAATCGCTCTTTGTTGTTCAAAATGAATGGTTTCGTTTTTGTAATTTTCTAATTGTTCCAAAATCTTATAAGTTGAATTAATCAAATTCAATTTGTCTCGTTCTATCTCAGAGTATCCATTCACTCGAAACCGATCTGCCTCCATTTCCACTTTCCGTAAGCGGGCCCGGGCTTTTTCCAGCTGTTCAATAGCCCCCCCGCGTAGTTCTTCTGAATTTCGAATAGTATTCAAGATCCTCTCTTTTCGATTATCTAATAAATCACTTAATGAAAGTAGATTATCTTTACATTCATTTTTTTTTTTTATTTCAAAAATTCCATGATCCCTTCCCGAACCAAACATGAATATTTCGATTCATTTGGCTCTCACGCTCAATTATTTCTTATTTATTGGGACTTAATTCCCATATCTTTTTTTTTTTTCTAATGTAATGAGCTTACCCTCTCCCTCTCTTCTCTATTCATATTCCAAAATATCGAAACTGATCACTAATCCAAGACCAGAATATTCGGAGGATTCTTCTGACCAAAATAGAAAATATATCAAAAAACTAAACTAAAAAGTATAATAAATAAATAATAAATAAAAAATTTACATATAATTAATTTATAATAATTTATAATTGTATAATTGTACTTAGAATTGTATAATGTATAATTGTAATTTGTCAGCAAAGTTGTTTCTTTTTTTTTTTTCTTCAAATTCAAAGAATTCTTCTCACTTTATACATAGGTCATCGATTCAGCATTGGAAAAAGGGGCTCGAATCGTTTTATCGACATGAGTGTTTTATATCGAAAAAACATTTTCCACTATTTGAAAATATTTCTGTATTTATTAACATAGTAGTAGAAAGAGTACCCTGCTGCATCTGAACTTCAAACAGTTTGGCCTTAACCATGTTAATGGTCCCGGATTATTGGTTAATAGAGAATCAAAGTCGATGTACCAATGAATGACGAAATGCTATGGTTCTTAAATATGATTTTGAAATTTATTCAGAAGTAATTCGCGGGATCATGCACTCTTTTCTTTCCTAGTTATAATGAAAAAAAGTGCAACTGGGTGAATCCAGCCTATTCTTGAAATAAACAACTCGCACACACTCCCTTTCCAAAAAAGATCAATACACCAAGGACTACACTTAGATTTATTGGATTTGTTGCTAAAATATCGGTATTAAATCCGAAACTCCCGGCGGATGGCCAGTGACCCAAGGAAAGGAAAGAATCGGTTACATTTTTCATATGATCTCCTATTTTATTTTAGATAGACTAAAAAAAAAAAAAAAGAACTCGGTTCTTTTTTTTGTATTATATCACTTTGACTCCTTTTCTATTTATTCTATTCTATCATATTTAGATTATTCTAATTATTCTAATTCTATGTATTTCTTTTTTTTTTTTAATAAATTATTAATTTATTATTAATATTAATTAATTTATTATTATTAAATTATTCATTATTATAAATTTTTATTTACCTACGTCTAAACGGAGTCAAAAATAGATTCTATTTAGCTAGAAATGTATTTTTTTTTTTCAGTTGAAAATTCCCAATAATAATGATACTTATTAGAATTAGGGGGGGGCGGGTTTCATGTCAATGGCAAAATACCTCATTTGTTGCAACACTCCTTTAAACAATAAAAAAGGTTTCTCTTGAACTAAGAAGGGGAAGGAAGAAAGCGAGTCAGTGTGATAATTCCTCATCCTCAAATTAATCCTTCCCATGGATTATTGTCCCAACAAATAAGTAATTGTAGGGGTGAAATCTTGATATAATTCGAAAAAGCGAGGAGTAAGTCCCAAGCCATAAAATAAGAAAAAAAAAATACACAATTCTCATGTTTATAGGATTAAACAAAGGGATTCGCAAATAAAAGTGCCAATGCTACAACCAGCCCATAAATTGTTAAAGCTTCCATAAAAGCCAAACTAAGCAATAAAGTACCTCGTATTTTTCCCTCTGCCTCGGGTTGTCTCGCGATACCTTCTACAGCTTGGCCCGCAGCAGTACCTTGACCAACTCCAGGTCCAATAGAAGCAAGCCCGACAGCCAACCCAGCAGCAATAACGGAAGCGGCAGAAACCAGTGGATTCATGATAAGTTCCTCGCACCAAAATAAAGAAATGGTTAATGATACAATCATCCAATGAATTTTTACTTAATTATATTATTCCATCACTAAGATTCAACCTGCCCAAGTAACTAAGAACTCCGAATGGAAGTGAGAATATTATTGAACCGTCAGAACTATTTCGATATCTTTTTTTTAGTTCCTATCCACTGGATTTTTTTGAATCCGCGCATACTTTGTTCTTCCATTTCTTTTTTTCTAACCCATTCTTTGCTTTGAATTCTTCGTTTTGTCTTTATTTTATCTCTTTATTCATTCAATTCAGAGTCAAAGACGAAACAGAAGAACTTCTATTCTTCTATTGGAATCCCTATCTAAATCCACAGTAGTAGGGTGGATTAGATAT
>NW_028322736.1:65000-71017 GCF_047325235.1 Durio zibethinus
CTGGAAGTTCTTCTCAGATACAAGGAAATGATTCAGTTCCAGAGCCAAAGATCGTAATTCTCGGACGAGCAATCGAAAAGATTCTGGAGCATTTTCAGGTTTAGGTATTGTTCCTCCAATGATCATAGTACCAAGTACTTCTTGGCGAGCTCTAATATGATCAGATTTATAAGTAAGCATTTCTTGTAAAATATGAGCAACACCAAATCCCTCTAGAGCCCAAACCTCCATTTCTCCTACCCGTTGTCCTCCTTGCTTGGACCTTCCTCTAAGTGGTTGTTGTGTAACAAGTGTATAATGTCCACTGGAACGCCCATGTATTTTATCATCAACTTGATGAATTAATTTCAAGATATAAGGTTTTCCTATTATAACAGGTTGTTCAAAAGGGTCCCCCGTTCTTCCATCAAATAGTCTGCTTTTTCCTGGATACTCGGGTTCAAATACCCATGGATTCGCTGTTTGCTTACCGGCTTCATATAATTCGGAAAACACTAGTTTTCTCGAAGCCTCTTGTTCATATCTCTCATCAAACGGTGCTATTCGATAATGTCTATCTAGTAGACTCCCTGCTAACCCAAGCGAGCATTCAAATATCTGTCCCACATTCATTCGTGAAGGGACTCCTAATGGGTTGAAGACCATATCAACAGGTCTTCCGTCTTGCAAATAAGGCATATCCTGTCTAGGTAAAATTTTGGAAATGATACCCTTATTTCCATGTCTTCCGGCTACTTTATCGCCTACTTTCATTTCGCGTTTCTGTGAAATATATACACGAATCGTTTCCGGATTATAACTAGAACCCCCTTTTTTCTGGATCCATCTCACATCGATGACTCGACCCCTCCCACCTATAGGTAATTTTAGACAAGTTTCCTTTGAAGTGGATACCTGAATCCCAAGTATGGCCCGTAATAATCTATCTTCTGGAGCATATGATGATTCTTTCGCCACCTGAGGCGTTAATTTACCTACTAAAATATCGCCCGTCTCCACCCAAGATCCCAGCATCACAATTCCATTTTTGTCTAAATTGCGGAGTAAATGGGCTTCTAGGTGCGATATTTCGTTAGTGATTCTTTCAGGACCTTGGCTTGTCACATGAGTCTGAATTTCATATTTTCGTATGTGAAAAGAAGTATAAATATCTTCATATACTAGACGCTCGCTAATGAGTACCGCATCCTCAAAATTGTAACCTTCCCATGGCATATAAGCTACTAATACGTTTTTGCCCAAAGCGAGTTCGCCACCAACCGTAGCGGCACCATCCGCTAAAATCTGTCCCTTTTTAATGCATTTACCCCGCTGAACCCGGGGAGTTTGATGCATACAAGTATTTTTGTTGGAACGTTGATACATAACTAATGGAATGCTTAGAGTATCCCCATTACCCGATAAAATAATCTTGTCAGTATCGGTAGAAATGATCTTTCCCTCTTGATCGGCTATAGCGGGAACCCCTGAATCTAGAGCCAATTGGCGTTCCAACCCAGTTCCAACAATGCACTTCTCGGAACGCGAAAGCGGAACTGCTTGGCGTTGCATATTAGAACTCATTAAAGCCCGATTCGCGTCATTATGCTCGATAAAAGGAATGAGGGAAGCTCCCATAGAAAAATATTGAAAAGGAAAAATACTTCGAAGATGAACTTGTTCCCATGCAATAGTCAGGAATTCTTGGCGGTATCGAGCCGGAACAACCTGTTCTTCCTGAATACCCTGATTCAAGGCCAAAGAATTTCCTGCCGCTACCATATAATATTCATCTCGACTTGGGGATAAATAAAGCATCTGTGCTTTTTTTGATCTCTCAAATATTTTATAAAATGGACTTTCTAGAGACCCCCAACGACCAATCCTGGCATGAATTGCTAAGGATCCAATAAGTCCAACATTGATTCCTTCAGACGTGTCAATTGGGCAAATGCGTCCATAGTAACTAGGATGGATATCTCGTATCCGAAAATTAGCAGTTCGCCCGGTCAATCCTCCGGGGCCCAAATAACTCAATTTTCTCCCATGAACTATTTGTGTCAATGGATTTGTTCGATCCAAAACTTGAGACAATGGGTGTAATCCGAAAAAGGATTCATAAGTGGTTGTTAATGGAGTCGAAGTTACCAAATTCTGAGGAGTCGGTATCAATTTATGCCTAATTGCTCCGCATATAGTTCCTCTAACTACATTTTCTAAACGAACCAGAGCCAATCCGAATTGATCTTGTAAGAGATCCGCTACAGAACGAATACGCTTATTTTTCAAATGATTCATATCGTCAAGTGTACCCATTCCAAATTTCATTCCAATCAAATGATCCGCAGCTGCCAATATATCTCGCGGTAACAAAAATGTATTGTTCTGAGGTATATTAAGATTCAGTCTCTGGTTCATATTTCGTCGACCAATCCTTCCTAATTCACATCTTTGCTGAAAGAATTTCTTTTGTAATTCCTTACACAAGGATTCAGAAAATACCGGATCCCCGCCTACACAAGAAAATTGTTGATAAAACTCCAAAATGGCATTTTCTTTTGACCCAATTTTTTTTTTTTCCTTATCGGTCAGGAAAGACAAGAAAATTTCAGGGTAGCAAACATTCTCTAGAATTTCTCTTAGATTCGAACCCATAGCTGATGATAGAACTAGAATAGATATTTTCTGTTTCCTACTTACACGAGCCCATATCCTTGCTTTTCTATCAATCTCTAATTCGAACCTCCCCCCCCAATCTGATATTATGGTACCAGTATAGACCGAAATTCCGTTAGGATCCAATTCTGATCGATAATAGATACCGGGGCTTTGCAATATTTGATTGATCACAATTCTGTATATTCCATTTACTATAGAAGTTCCGAGGGAGTTCATTAAAGGAATGTTTCCAATAAAAATTGTTTGTTCTTGCATATCCTTACTGGTTTTCAAAATTAATCCTGCGGATACATATAATTTAGAAGAATATGTGAGTGATTCATATACAGCATCCCTTTCTTTTATCAACGGTTCCACCAATTGATATGTTTCCACAAATAATTGAAATTCAATTTCTTGATCTGTATCTTCAATTTTTGGAAACTTATCAAGTTCTTCTGTTAAGCCCCGATCCATGAACCCACAAAATCCTTCAAATTGTATCTGATTCAACCCAGGTATTGTATACATTTCCCCATTTTCATTCCCGAGCATTTTGAATTTCCCATTTATCAAAAAAATCCCATTCTTTTCTCATTCTTCATCGAATCATATGAATCGATCTAATAATGATGGAATTGAATTTCTATTCTGTTTACTGAATCACATGAAATTTTATCTAACTCCATATACCATATAATATATATGGAATGTATGAAATGCGTATGAACGGAAGAAGAAAAATTATACTCAAATTTTAATTTATATTTATAACAAACAGCTACATAAAAGAATTGATAAATGCCATTTAGCCTTATGGAGTTTTGTATAGAATATCAAAAAAAAAAATAATAATTCAATTTCTACCATTATTATGATATTCCATATTCCAATCCGATTGAATACCAGAAAAATGAAATGAATTCCTGATTTGATCTGTTCGTTGAGATAAAGACAAAATAATCATAAAATATATATCGGGAGAGAGTTGATTTTTCTAGCACTTAATTTTTTCATAGATTCCATTGTTCTGTTCAAAAAATGATTCGCAGAGAAGAGAGATGTTTTTACCCATTTTTTAGTTTTTTATTTTTTAGTAGAATATTTAGAATATGATTGAAGTGCGTACGAAAAGAGGGCTTGTATTTATTAAACATATGCAGATATAGCATTTCTATTTATATATGTCTTTCCTCTTTTCTTTTTATTCCATTATAGCTCTCTAGTGGAGACAACACATGGCGTGCTCTATCAAAAATTCTATTTTTTCTTTAATTTTAATCTATTCAATGAAAAATTGAAACACGATAATTTCTTGCTGATTCCCTATGGACATCATATCTAGATAGATAAAATACCTCATTAGATAACTAGAGCTGTGTAACAACTTATGTTCGGGGGTTTACATAGACTCATAATTGCTGTTATATTATTATAATATAATTTATAATTATATAATTTATAATTGAAATTAAGAAAGTTTTTTTATTGAATTGAAAAATTGAAAAAAAAAATCAATACTAATTAGTTATGTATCCATTTTTATTTTCTTATACCATTAGAGAAAGACAAGTGAAGAAGAATCGTCCATAAATTTGCCGTCAATAGTTAATAGTTAATGGTTCCAATTTTTTTGTCCTGCATTTTTACTTTTGTAACTGAGAATCCACATTTTCTTTTTCAATAGAAAAGAAAAAAGAAAGGGAAAGTTTTTGTTTTTAGATATTGTGTGTCTTGAGATACTATAACCAATTGAAGGTATGGATCCAATCTAAAATAAAAAGGGGATACTCTCATTTTTTTGTTTGTAGCCTTTTGGCGACATGGCCGAGCGGTAAGGCGGGGGACTGCAAATCCCTTATTCCCCAGTTCAAATCCGGGTGTCGCCTGATCAACAAAAAACGCGAAATCCTATATTCTGTTTTGCTGATATAACTCGACCAATTTTCTCCGGCAAAAACAAGTGTAAGAAAAGGACTCTTGATACTTTCTTGATTATAAACTTGATTATAAACTTCCGGAGGTTTTGTTTTCTAAAGTGTTGTAAATCCTTACGTCTAGGATTCAAGGAAAAACTAGAGTAGTGGAAGGGAATGAGTAAATCTTGATATGGTAGCCCCTCCCCTACTAATAGAGGGGCTACTATCGGAGTCTTGAATTAGATTGGATAACGGGAGTGTTTTAATTAACTAATGAATGGTTGTAGAAGGGTTGGAAGATACTTTGTATACAGACTGATGAAAGTCTCTGAGTGTTCAGGCATCCAATCAATATTAGATTGGATGGATAATTGGCTTTTACTTAATAAGGGACACCAAAAGAAAGAAGAAGTCTTATTATTGCTACATGTGAGTAACATTCTTTTGATACTTCCAAAAGTGTTACTGCGTATTTTGCTTGTGCTTAATGGTTCTCGATTTACTAGAAATCATATAAGAACTTGTTATAAGCGGATTTATTGAAGTGTTTCATCAACGGTGGTGTGTCAGAATTCCCTTTTCCTTTTGACTCTGCACCGGTAATTCCACTATTATTAGTGAACAATAATGGAAAAATTCCTTCCTATTTGTTTCATATTCATAGAAATTAGGGGACATAATACACATGGATATAG
The DNA here is from genome assembly GCF_047325235.1 of Durio zibethinus. Classification (NCBI taxonomy): domain Eukaryota; kingdom Viridiplantae; phylum Streptophyta; class Magnoliopsida; order Malvales; family Malvaceae; genus Durio; species Durio zibethinus. The sequence continues at coordinate 70,252 of NW_028322736.1, forward strand.
TAAGTCTTGCTTGGGCTGCTTTAATGGTAGTCTTTACATTTTCCCTTTCACTCGTAGTATGGGGAAGAAGTGGACTCTAGGGGTACTTCTAATTGGGTTGAGGAATCAAACCGTATCAATTGTTTTCTAGATCGTTTTGCAAAGCCTTTTTAACTATTTTATTAGTCTTCATTTCGAAATTCTTGGATTCTAGTGGAGTAATGTATTCTATGAATAATACCCTTTCAATCAAAATCAAACAAACATTTCAATAATTCCCATGTTCGTATTTCGAAAGTAAAAGGGATACGGATGATAGGCAATTTATTAAAAAAAAAAAAGAATTCTTCCTAATTTTCTATTTGATGAACCAGCTCTTACCAGAGTTATATATGGACAATGAGGGACAAGGAACCCCCCCCCCTTTTTTTTTTCTGTATTTGTTTGTTTTTATTTCCTTCCCTCTTTACTGTACTGTTCAAAGAGAAAAAAAGTAGTTCTTTTATTTAATAAGATCTTGCCTTAGTGTAGTCACATATTGCACACTTACCCCCTGTTTTATTTATTATTTTAGGAATTTTATTATGCCATGCTTTATTGACTCATTTCATATCATGGATCAAAGAAAAGAAGTTAATTTAAAAATCGGTTCCATGAAATGAAAGAATTAGAAAATCGTAAGACTTGCCTTTCAATTATTTCAGATTGATTGAAATCAACACAAATAAAAATAGATCAAGCGAAGAAATAAAATTGAGATACTATGTACATTACATATATTTCATTA
>NW_028322737.1:0-7500 GCF_047325235.1 Durio zibethinus
AAGTATTTAATCGCACACTTGAAGATAGCCAGAAAGTCGAGAGAATATTTAGATAATTGATTTATACGGACGCTTCCTGATTGAGACCGCACGTAAAAATAATATTTCCATAAATCGACAAAGTAATATTTCCACTTATTCATCAGAAGAGACGTATCCTTTGATGCCAGAATTGCCTTTCCTTGATACCTAAAAAAATGTATGAAAGGGTCTTTGAACAACCATAGGTTGTTCTGAAAATCATTATAAAAGACTTCTACAAGATACTCTATTTTTCCATAGAAATTAATTCGTTCAAGAAAGAATCCAGAAGATGTTGATCGTAAATAAGAAGATTGATTACGGAGAAAAAGGAAAATGGATTCGTATTCACATACATGAGAATTATATAGGAACAAGAATAATCTTGGATTAAAAATAGAAATAGATTTCTTTGGAGTAATAAAACTCTTCAAATTACAATACTCGTAGAGAGAGAACCGTAATAAATGCAAAGAAGAAGCATCTTTTATCCAGTAGCGAAGGGCTTGAACCAAGATTTCTAGATGGATGGGGTAAGGTATTAGTACATCTAACACATAATTTAAATGTGAGAATTTGTCCTCTAAAAAAGGAAATATTGAATGAATTGATTGGAAATTATGGGATTTTGCGACTTCTTCCCCTTGTGAGTAAGATACTAATCGTAAGGAAAATGGAATTTCCACAATGACTGCAAATCCCACCGATATCATTTGAGAATATAAATTATTGTTGTGCCCAAAAAAATGGATTTTGGTTGGAATCATTAGCAGAAATAATCAAATGATTCTGTTGATCCATTCGAATAATTAAACGTTTCACAATTAGTGAACTGAATTTATTACCATAACCCTGATTTTCCAAAAAAATCATCGATTTATTTAAACCATGATCATGAGCAAGTGCATAAATATACTCCCGAAAAATAAGTGGGTATAGGAAATCATGTCGGCGAGATCTATTTAGTTCTAAATATACTTGAAATTCCTCCATTTCAAATTCGATTTGAACCAAAGTATAGGGGATCTATTCGGTTATCAAATGATACATAGTGCGATACAGTCAAAACAAGGTATTATAGTAAGAAAATAATAGATACCTCGGAGACAGGTAGATTCATCAACGGATTCTCTATCCTATCTTTTGCCATCTAATTGATTTATGTTCGTTATAGGATAAGAAGATGGCTAGAAATCCTTTATTTTTTCAACCCAATCGCTCTTTTGATTTTGGAAAAAAAAAAAAAAATATCTTTTCTTTATCAATATACTGCTTCTTATACACATTCATGTCTAACCCATAAAGGGAATAACTAATAATTAGGACTCATAAAAAAATCGATAATTTACTCATGAGAAAAACCTTTACCGCATTAGGCACTAATTTATTTTTAACGTTTAATTAGATCGGGTAATCATTCAAATTTAACGTTTAATTAGATCGGGTAATCATTCAAATTGCGAACAGAAGCTCGTTACTTTTTGTTTCCCTATAATTGGGGCCGTAGAGCTCTATCCATTTATTCACTCGACCCAACTTTGAATTCAATTAATTTTTTTTGTTCCGCACCAAAAATTCAAAGACGATTTTTTTTTTTGGACTGATCCGGAAAAAAAATGGATTCTTAGAATTCTCCATTGATACGACATGCTCTTTTTTCCATCCACTCCTTTCAGGATCAGTCGTGGTCTTACAAACTGTACCGATGGTATGAACGAATCCCTTTCTTCATACAAATGTGTAAAAGATGCTAGTCGCACTTAAAAGCCGAGTACTCTACCGTTGAGTTAGCAACCCGAAAAAAATCGGAATAAAAAAAAAATGGAATTGCACGAGGCAATCAAAACATGAAATTAGCAAAAATTTGAATAAAATAAAAATACACGAAATTCTAAGATAAAAACATAGAAATAGAATAAGTGAAAATTTGTGGACCGCCTCCTGTCTTATTCATTCCATTGTTATCCATTTTTTTTTTTTTTTTTCAATACAATATACAATTACAATAAAAAAAACTTCTTGTATCACAACAAATTCAAAGAAAGAACCCATTATTTGAATGAAGTGAAGTGCCAAACTTGTGGGCGGGGATAAATAGATCTATTTATCTACGATCGAATTATATTTGTTCGATACACTGTTGTCAATATGATTGTAAATTTTGAATATAAATGTTGAGAAAAGAATAAAGAATATAAAAAAGACTATAAAAAAATACAATGAAAAAAAGAATTAAGTCAATTTTTTTTTTTTTTTTTATTATATTGTATTTTTTATTATTAATTATTAATAATATTTATTATTATAATATTTATTATTTTTATTATTAATAATATTTATTATTATAATATTTATTATTTTTATTATTAATAATATTTATTATTATAATATTTATTATTTTTATTATTATAATATTTATTATTATAATATTTATTATTATAATATTTATTATTAATTATTTATTATTAATTATTATTATTTATTATTAATTATTATTAATATTTTCTATTTTTATATGTTATTTTTTCTTGTTATTTTCTCTGTTTTTTTATCTTATTTTATGTTATTTTTTTTTTTTTATCTTATTTTATGTTATTTTTTTAAATGCAATTACTTCATTTATTCAATTGATCTTTTTTCTCTATATTTTATATCAATAAAATTAGCTCAATAAAATCTGTTATAGAACACGGTATTCTATAGTAGCAAAGCAATAAGAAATACGAATAATAAATAAAAAAGTATGAATAAAACAAAAGAGGGGGGAGGAAATTATAAAGAAAAATTTATACAAAGCTAGATATGAGTCATCCACCCCCTCTTTTTTGTATTTCATTAATTGAATTTTGTTTGATTAAGACTAAGTTCCGTAAAAACCCCGGCCTTCTTTAAAATATCATGGACAGTTCCTGTGGGTTGAGCTCCTTTTTCAAGGAAATAGAGAATAGCGGGAACATTCAAATGGGTTTGATTATTTATCGGATCATAAAAACCAACTTTTCGAAGATCTCTTCCCTCTCTTCGGGATCGAACATCAATTGCAACGATTCGATAAACGGCTCATTGGGATAGATGTAGTTAAATAATACCCCCCCCCTAGAAACGTATAAGAAGTTTTCTCCTCGTACGGCTCGAGAAAAAAAAAAAAAAATGATTAAAAGTTATGTCTATTAAAAGTTATGTCTATGTATGGAATTATAATGTATGTAATTAGAATGTCAAAAAGATCCATAAACCCGGCAAATCAATTAGACATTTAAACCCGTCTTTTTTTTTTCAAAAAAAAAGAAGAAAAAAGCATTCGTACTCTCATAACTCAAGTCAAATAACTCTCAAAATGCTCAAAAAAAAATCCTTAGGCATTCTTTTATTGAGTGGTCTCTAACCCCTTTTTTTGTTTGTCTCGTTTAGAATCGATTTCGATTCTTCATTTTGATCTAGTTGTTGAGACAATTGAAAAGGGTATTTCCTTGTTCTAGGATCCTTTATCTTTGTCTTGAATCATTGGGTTTAGACATTACTTCGGCGATATTTAATCATTTCAAAAATGGCAGCAACATGCCCCTTTTTCTCTCTTTTTTTCTTTCTATCAAAGAATCATATGAACGATTAATTCCCGCATTATACACTTTTGATCGAAAGAGTTTTACCAATTCCAACAATTTTTCTTTTTGATTTGAAAATAGTTTGAATCGGAGCTTTTCGATTTCTATATCAAAAATAGACTTACGAAGTTGTTCCAACTTATTTATTTCCATTAATTAACCCTAGATCCTTGCCCCTGAAAAATGGATGTTTCTCTTCGAGCTCCATCCTGTACTATTTACATTACAACCCAACAAAAAGACGGATTATAATAGGAACAGAACAAAGGATGTCGAGCCAAAAGCACCTTCATTTCTACATAATGGAAGGTGGTGGGTTTTGACATCCACAGCCGATCATGTCCTTCAAGTCGCACGTTGCTTTCTACCACATCGTTTCAAACGAAGTTTTACCATAACATTCCTCTAGTTTGGAACATTGATTCAATTATGGAATCATGAATAGTCATTGGTTCAGTCGATACATAGTAATCTATCTATACTTTTTCCTTCTATATGAAATCAATTTCCTTCTATATGAATCTATATGAAATAAATAGATAATTTAGGAAGAAAAAGCCTCAATAAGAATTCAAATTAACCCATATTGTATGAATACAATATATTTTTATTTTTTTATACTTTTATTAATATTAAGCTTTTCTATTCTAATTAATAAGAAATTAATAATATAATTAATAATAATAATATTACGAATATTATAAATAACACAAATAAACTAATCTTTTTGAATCTGCCTTGCATCTTCAAATAACTCGATAGATCAAATAACTCGATAGAATAGATTCGCCAATCTCACAGTTCTTCGAGTGCCAATCTTAAGAAATCATTAAAAATCAAAAGCAAGAATCACATTTTCTCCAATATTTGACTCTTAGAAAGAAGGTTGTTAAAAAAAAAAGAGCAATTTAGATTCGGATATCGTTATTCTGATATATAAAAAGAGTAGGCTCTGGGACGAAAGGATTCGAACCTTCGAATAGCGGGACCAAAACCCGTTGCCTTACCACTCGGCCACGCCCCATTTAGATTTCTATTTGAAACTACTAAACACTAATATGGGTATTCCCTGTTCGTCAATTCCAGTTCCAAATAACTATGGAATAGATTAGATTCTTGCTAGGATTTTGGCACGTATGGATAGAGAATTAAACCGAATTTATTGATCATTACATATAATTCAATTAAGATATTGTATGAAAGTATGATTTCTTCTATTCTCTTGTAAGAATTGAAGGCTTTTTGATTGGGTGAGTTCAAAGAAGTATTGTTTAGTCTGCCTTATTTTCCTTTCTTCATTTTTTTCCTTATATCAAAAAACATATTAATAACTCAATCAAAATTATCTCCAAGAACAAAATTTTGTTATGCTTAATCTTAATATCTTTAATTTGATCTGTATCTGTTTGAATTCTGCCCTTTTTTCGAGTAGTTTTTTATTCGCCAAATTGCCCGAGGCCTATGCTTTTTTGAATCCAATCGTAGATTTTATGCCAGTAATACCTGTTCTCTTTTTTCTCTTAGCCTTTGTTTGGCAAGCTGCTGTAAGTTTTCGATGAGATCCTTAATACTGTCCTAGAAAAATTCATGATTTATTCAAGAAAAAAAAATTGTAACAATTGAAAAGATTAGATAAGTCTTACACTATGAACACTATGAACGAACCGAACCCTCAATTCAAAGATTGAAATTCTTGGATAGCCATGATAAAGCTGGATCATCCCATTTCCTCATTCTGACCCTTTTTCGCCGAAGAACCCTATTTGGATTAAAGTCCGCCACAATATATAATTGTTGGTATAAAAGAATTTTTTTTTGTAATGAAAAACTCAACTCTTATTATAAATGAATTTCTGAAAATTCTTTTCGATTTCTAGAAATTCTAGAAATCACTTTATTTCTTGGTGTCAAAATAGGCTATGTAGTATAAAAACGAGGAATCTATTTTCGTATAAAAATAGAAAAATAAAAATTGCGTATAATTGCGTATATATATAAATAGAAAAATAAAAATTGCGTATAATTGCGTATATAAATAGAAAAATAAAAACGAAGAATCCATTCTCTTCTTTTTACAAAAAAATTCTATGGGAGGTTGTACAATGCGTAATCTTAAATTCGTTGTTTACACCGCAACGATATTCTTTGTTTCTCTCTTCATCTTCGGACTCCTATCTAATGATCCGGGACGTAATCCTGGTAATCCTGGACGGGAAGAATAAAAAAGGGAGAGTTCCTTGCTTCATTTTTATAAATGGTATTAGGATTTGATCTATTCCACTGTCAAAAACCGAAATGGAAAGAGAGGGATTCGAACCCTCGGTACGAATAACTCGCACAACGGATTAGCAATCCGACGCTTTAGTCCACTCAGCCATCTCTCCTAATTTAGAAAAGATAATTACTATGTTACAGTTACAGCACGCAAAAAGAAATGCTTGAAAAAAGCCCTCTTTCCTTTGTTATATAGACCTTTGTTATTTTGTTATATAGATTTTTATTTATTTATATTTTTATTTATTTATATTAATATATTAATTATATTAATTTTTATTTATTTATATTAATATTAGAGTATTATTAATCTTATTAGGGTATTATTAATCTATATATCTATAGATTCTTAATTTTATTATATAGAATATAAATATATACAACTTTTATCAGTAATTCCATTTCATTTTGATTTCGCTCAAAAGGGACTTTTTTATTTCCAATTTCCACGGACCGGCCGGGTACTGACCCGGCCGGGCTCATTTTTTTATTTTCAACTCAAATAAATAATTTTTTCTATGATTCTGCGATCTGACTTGTTGTAACAAAAAAATCTTGTTATTGGATTGAATCAACAATCAGAAGCAGAAGAAGTACTATTTCCGTTCCTATGATATAGAATCCAAATATCATTTCGATTCTTTCTTTTCTTCCTCTTTCTTTTTATTTACATTTATTTTACTAGAATAACTAGAATAAATAATAAAAAAAACTATGGATTTTTGCACAATCCATTTTTATGTTATGACTAAGTTCTCTTTGTCGAACCCTATCTATCAAAACTCCTATAACAAAGGAAAGAAGTTTTTATTTAGTTATTTTTATTTAGTTATTTAAATGAAATAACTACTCTTTTCCTAATTTTATCAAGTCTTCTGACAAAAGGCGGCAAGGCTCTAATTTTCAGGATTTTTTATCCCCCTATCTTGTGATCCTATCTTGATTACGCCCAATTCCCCTGTTCGACAAAGGGTCTCTTTATATACAATAATCGCATTGTAGCGGGTATAGTTTAGTGGTAAAAGTGTGATTCGTTCTATTAATCCCCTTAATAGTTAAGGGGTCCTTCGGTTTGATTCATATTCCGAGCAAAAACTTTATTTCTTAAAAGGATTTAATCCTTTACCTCTCAACGAAAGATTTGAGGAAGAATATACATTCTCGTGATTTGTATCCAAGGGCCAATTAAATTATATAATTATATGATTATATTCTAAATTGAAAAATTGGATTATGAAATTACGAAACATAATTTTTTTTTTTTTTTTGAATTGGATCAATACTTCCAGTTGAATAAGTATGAGGAAAAAATCCATGGATAAAGATAGAAAAGTGTATTTCTAATCGTAACTAAATCTTCAATTTTTTTTGATAGGATAGATTGAAGCAAAATAGCTATTAAACGATAACTTTGGTTTACTAGAGACATTTACATCTTGTTTTAGCTCGGTGGAAACAAAATGCTTTTCCTAAGGATTTTCTCAAATAGAAATAGAGAACGAAGTAACTAGAAAAATTGTTCTAATCCCACTCTTCTAGAAGGATCATCTAAAAAGCGAATTGTTTTGAATGCATTAAAGCTAACATAGATGTTATGGGC
>NW_028322737.1:10000-12500 GCF_047325235.1 Durio zibethinus
GTTGTTCAAAATGAATGGTTTCGTTTTTGTAATTTTCTAATTGTTCCAAAATCTTATAAGTTGAATTAATCAAATTCAATTTGTCTCGTTCTATCTCAGAGTATCCATTCACTCGAAACCGATCTGCCTCCATTTCCACTTTCCGTAAGCGGGCCCGGGCTTTTTCCAGCTGTTCAATAGCCCCCCCGCGTAGTTCTTCTGAATTTCGAATAGTATTCAAGATCCTCTCTTTTCGATTATCTAATAAATCACTTAATGAAAGTAGATTATCTTTACATTCATTTTTTTTTTTTATTTCAAAAATTCCATGATCCCTTCCCGAACCAAACATGAATATTTCGATTCATTTGGCTCTCACGCTCAATTATTTCTTATTTATTGGGACTTAATTCCCATATCTTTTTTTTTTTTCTAATGTAATGAGCTTACCCTCTCCCTCTCTTCTCTATTCATATTCCAAAATATCGAAACTGATCACTAATCCAAGACCAGAATATTCGGAGGATTCTTCTGACCAAAATAGAAAATATATCAAAAAACTAAACTAAAAAGTATAATAAATAAATAATAAATAAAAAATTTACATATAATTAATTTATAATAATTTATAATTGTATAATTGTACTTAGAATTGTATAATGTATAATTGTAATTTGTCAGCAAAGTTGTTTCTTTTTTTTTTTTCTTCAAATTCAAAGAATTCTTCTCACTTTATACATAGGTCATCGATTCAGCATTGGAAAAAGGGGCTCGAATCGTTTTATCGACATGAGTGTTTTATATCGAAAAAACATTTTCCACTATTTGAAAATATTTCTGTATTTATTAACATAGTAGTAGAAAGAGTACCCTGCTGCATCTGAACTTCAAACAGTTTGGCCTTAACCATGTTAATGGTCCCGGATTATTGGTTAATAGAGAATCAAAGTCGATGTACCAATGAATGACGAAATGCTATGGTTCTTAAATATGATTTTGAAATTTATTCAGAAGTAATTCGCGGGATCATGCACTCTTTTCTTTCCTAGTTATAATGAAAAAAAGTGCAACTGGGTGAATCCAGCCTATTCTTGAAATAAACAACTCGCACACACTCCCTTTCCAAAAAAGATCAATACACCAAGGACTACACTTAGATTTATTGGATTTGTTGCTAAAATATCGGTATTAAATCCGAAACTCCCGGCGGATGGCCAGTGACCCAAGGAAAGGAAAGAATCGGTTACATTTTTCATATGATCTCCTATTTTATTTTAGATAGACTAAAAAAAAAAAAAAAGAACTCGGTTCTTTTTTTTGTATTATATCACTTTGACTCCTTTTCTATTTATTCTATTCTATCATATTTAGATTATTCTAATTATTCTAATTCTATGTATTTCTTTTTTTTTTTTAATAAATTATTAATTTATTATTAATATTAATTAATTTATTATTATTAAATTATTCATTATTATAAATTTTTATTTACCTACGTCTAAACGGAGTCAAAAATAGATTCTATTTAGCTAGAAATGTATTTTTTTTTTTCAGTTGAAAATTCCCAATAATAATGATACTTATTAGAATTAGGGGGGGGCGGGTTTCATGTCAATGGCAAAATACCTCATTTGTTGCAACACTCCTTTAAACAATAAAAAAGGTTTCTCTTGAACTAAGAAGGGGAAGGAAGAAAGCGAGTCAGTGTGATAATTCCTCATCCTCAAATTAATCCTTCCCATGGATTATTGTCCCAACAAATAAGTAATTGTAGGGGTGAAATCTTGATATAATTCGAAAAAGCGAGGAGTAAGTCCCAAGCCATAAAATAAGAAAAAAAAAATACACAATTCTCATGTTTATAGGATTAAACAAAGGGATTCGCAAATAAAAGTGCCAATGCTACAACCAGCCCATAAATTGTTAAAGCTTCCATAAAAGCCAAACTAAGCAATAAAGTACCTCGTATTTTTCCCTCTGCCTCGGGTTGTCTCGCGATACCTTCTACAGCTTGGCCCGCAGCAGTACCTTGACCAACTCCAGGTCCAATAGAAGCAAGCCCGACAGCCAACCCAGCAGCAATAACGGAAGCGGCAGAAACCAGTGGATTCATGATAAGTTCCTCGCACCAAAATAAAGAAATGGTTAATGATACAATCATCCAATGAATTTTTACTTAATTATATTATTCCATCACTAAGATTCAACCTGCCCAAGTAACTAAGAACTCCGAATGGAAGTGAGAATATTATTGAACCGTCAGAACTATTTCGATATCTTTTTTTTAGTTCCTATCCACTGGATTTTTTTGAATCCGCGCATACTTTGTTCTTCCATTTCTTTTTTTCTAACCCATTCTTTGCTTTGAATTCTTCGTTTTGTCTTTATTTTATCTCTTTATTCATTCAATTCAGAGTCAAAGACGAAACAGAAGAACTTCTATTCTTCTATTGGAATCCCTATCTAAATCCACAGTAGTAGGGTGGATTAGATATATTTTGAGTTCATATATAACTAGTCA
>NW_028322737.1:22500-30000 GCF_047325235.1 Durio zibethinus
AATGATTCAGTTCCAGAGCCAAAGATCGTAATTCTCGGACGAGCAATCGAAAAGATTCTGGAGCATTTTCAGGTTTAGGTATTGTTCCTCCAATGATCATAGTACCAAGTACTTCTTGGCGAGCTCTAATATGATCAGATTTATAAGTAAGCATTTCTTGTAAAATATGAGCAACACCAAATCCCTCTAGAGCCCAAACCTCCATTTCTCCTACCCGTTGTCCTCCTTGCTTGGACCTTCCTCTAAGTGGTTGTTGTGTAACAAGTGTATAATGTCCACTGGAACGCCCATGTATTTTATCATCAACTTGATGAATTAATTTCAAGATATAAGGTTTTCCTATTATAACAGGTTGTTCAAAAGGGTCCCCCGTTCTTCCATCAAATAGTCTGCTTTTTCCTGGATACTCGGGTTCAAATACCCATGGATTCGCTGTTTGCTTACCGGCTTCATATAATTCGGAAAACACTAGTTTTCTCGAAGCCTCTTGTTCATATCTCTCATCAAACGGTGCTATTCGATAATGTCTATCTAGTAGACTCCCTGCTAACCCAAGCGAGCATTCAAATATCTGTCCCACATTCATTCGTGAAGGGACTCCTAATGGGTTGAAGACCATATCAACAGGTCTTCCGTCTTGCAAATAAGGCATATCCTGTCTAGGTAAAATTTTGGAAATGATACCCTTATTTCCATGTCTTCCGGCTACTTTATCGCCTACTTTCATTTCGCGTTTCTGTGAAATATATACACGAATCGTTTCCGGATTATAACTAGAACCCCCTTTTTTCTGGATCCATCTCACATCGATGACTCGACCCCTCCCACCTATAGGTAATTTTAGACAAGTTTCCTTTGAAGTGGATACCTGAATCCCAAGTATGGCCCGTAATAATCTATCTTCTGGAGCATATGATGATTCTTTCGCCACCTGAGGCGTTAATTTACCTACTAAAATATCGCCCGTCTCCACCCAAGATCCCAGCATCACAATTCCATTTTTGTCTAAATTGCGGAGTAAATGGGCTTCTAGGTGCGATATTTCGTTAGTGATTCTTTCAGGACCTTGGCTTGTCACATGAGTCTGAATTTCATATTTTCGTATGTGAAAAGAAGTATAAATATCTTCATATACTAGACGCTCGCTAATGAGTACCGCATCCTCAAAATTGTAACCTTCCCATGGCATATAAGCTACTAATACGTTTTTGCCCAAAGCGAGTTCGCCACCAACCGTAGCGGCACCATCCGCTAAAATCTGTCCCTTTTTAATGCATTTACCCCGCTGAACCCGGGGAGTTTGATGCATACAAGTATTTTTGTTGGAACGTTGATACATAACTAATGGAATGCTTAGAGTATCCCCATTACCCGATAAAATAATCTTGTCAGTATCGGTAGAAATGATCTTTCCCTCTTGATCGGCTATAGCGGGAACCCCTGAATCTAGAGCCAATTGGCGTTCCAACCCAGTTCCAACAATGCACTTCTCGGAACGCGAAAGCGGAACTGCTTGGCGTTGCATATTAGAACTCATTAAAGCCCGATTCGCGTCATTATGCTCGATAAAAGGAATGAGGGAAGCTCCCATAGAAAAATATTGAAAAGGAAAAATACTTCGAAGATGAACTTGTTCCCATGCAATAGTCAGGAATTCTTGGCGGTATCGAGCCGGAACAACCTGTTCTTCCTGAATACCCTGATTCAAGGCCAAAGAATTTCCTGCCGCTACCATATAATATTCATCTCGACTTGGGGATAAATAAAGCATCTGTGCTTTTTTTGATCTCTCAAATATTTTATAAAATGGACTTTCTAGAGACCCCCAACGACCAATCCTGGCATGAATTGCTAAGGATCCAATAAGTCCAACATTGATTCCTTCAGACGTGTCAATTGGGCAAATGCGTCCATAGTAACTAGGATGGATATCTCGTATCCGAAAATTAGCAGTTCGCCCGGTCAATCCTCCGGGGCCCAAATAACTCAATTTTCTCCCATGAACTATTTGTGTCAATGGATTTGTTCGATCCAAAACTTGAGACAATGGGTGTAATCCGAAAAAGGATTCATAAGTGGTTGTTAATGGAGTCGAAGTTACCAAATTCTGAGGAGTCGGTATCAATTTATGCCTAATTGCTCCGCATATAGTTCCTCTAACTACATTTTCTAAACGAACCAGAGCCAATCCGAATTGATCTTGTAAGAGATCCGCTACAGAACGAATACGCTTATTTTTCAAATGATTCATATCGTCAAGTGTACCCATTCCAAATTTCATTCCAATCAAATGATCCGCAGCTGCCAATATATCTCGCGGTAACAAAAATGTATTGTTCTGAGGTATATTAAGATTCAGTCTCTGGTTCATATTTCGTCGACCAATCCTTCCTAATTCACATCTTTGCTGAAAGAATTTCTTTTGTAATTCCTTACACAAGGATTCAGAAAATACCGGATCCCCGCCTACACAAGAAAATTGTTGATAAAACTCCAAAATGGCATTTTCTTTTGACCCAATTTTTTTTTTTTCCTTATCGGTCAGGAAAGACAAGAAAATTTCAGGGTAGCAAACATTCTCTAGAATTTCTCTTAGATTCGAACCCATAGCTGATGATAGAACTAGAATAGATATTTTCTGTTTCCTACTTACACGAGCCCATATCCTTGCTTTTCTATCAATCTCTAATTCGAACCTCCCCCCCCAATCTGATATTATGGTACCAGTATAGACCGAAATTCCGTTAGGATCCAATTCTGATCGATAATAGATACCGGGGCTTTGCAATATTTGATTGATCACAATTCTGTATATTCCATTTACTATAGAAGTTCCGAGGGAGTTCATTAAAGGAATGTTTCCAATAAAAATTGTTTGTTCTTGCATATCCTTACTGGTTTTCAAAATTAATCCTGCGGATACATATAATTTAGAAGAATATGTGAGTGATTCATATACAGCATCCCTTTCTTTTATCAACGGTTCCACCAATTGATATGTTTCCACAAATAATTGAAATTCAATTTCTTGATCTGTATCTTCAATTTTTGGAAACTTATCAAGTTCTTCTGTTAAGCCCCGATCCATGAACCCACAAAATCCTTCAAATTGTATCTGATTCAACACCAGGTATTGTATACATTTCCCCATTTTCATTCCCGAGCATTTTGAATTTCCCATTTATCAAAAAAATCCCATTCTTTTCTCATTCTTCATCGAATCATATGAATCGATCTAATAATGATGGAATTGAATTTCTATTCTGTTTACTGAATCACATGAAATTTTATCTAACTCCATATACCATATAATATATATGGAATGTATGAAATGCGTATGAACGGAAGAAGAAAAATTATACTCAAATTTTAATTTATATTTATAACAAACAGCTACATAAAAGAATTGATAAATGCCATTTAGCCTTATGGAGTTTTGTATAGAATATCAAAAAAAAAAATAATAATTCAATTTCTACCATTATTATGATATTCCATATTCCAATCCGATTGAATACCAGAAAAATGAAATGAATTCCTGATTTGATCTGTTCGTTGAGATAAAGACAAAATAATCATAAAATATATATCGGGAGAGAGTTGATTTTTCTAGCACTTAATTTTTTCATAGATTCCATTGTTCTGTTCAAAAAATGATTCGCAGAGAAGAGAGATGTTTTTACCCATTTTTTAGTTTTTTATTTTTTAGTAGAATATTTAGAATATGATTGAAGTGCGTACGAAAAGAGGGCTTGTATTTATTAAACATATGCAGATATAGCATTTCTATTTATATATGTCTTTCCTCTTTTCTTTTTATTCCATTATAGCTCTCTAGTGGAGACAACACATGGCGTGCTCTATCAAAAATTCTATTTTTTCTTTAATTTTAATCTATTCAATGAAAAATTGAAACACGATAATTTCTTGCTGATTCCCTATGGACATCATATCTAGATAGATAAAATACCTCATTAGATAACTAGAGCTGTGTAACAACTTATGTTCGGGGGTTTACATAGACTCATAATTGCTGTTATATTATTATAATATAATTTATAATTATATAATTTATAATTGAAATTAAGAAAGTTTTTTTATTGAATTGAAAAATTGAAAAAAAAAATCAATACTAATTAGTTATGTATCCATTTTTATTTTCTTATACCATTAGAGAAAGACAAGTGAAGAAGAATCGTCCATAAATTTGCCGTCAATAGTTAATAGTTAATGGTTCCAATTTTTTTGTCCTGCATTTTTACTTTTGTAACTGAGAATCCACATTTTCTTTTTCAATAGAAAAGAAAAAAGAAAGGGAAAGTTTTTGTTTTTAGATATTGTGTGTCTTGAGATACTATAACCAATTGAAGGTATGGATCCAATCTAAAAATAAAAAGGGGATACTCTCATTTTTTTGTTTGTAGCCTTTTGGCGACATGGCCGAGCGGTAAGGCGGGGGACTGCAAATCCCTTATTCCCCAGTTCAAATCCGGGTGTCGCCTGATCAACAAAAAACGCGAAATCCTATATTCTGTTTTGCTGATATAACTCGACCAATTTTCTCCGGCAAAAACAAGTGTAAGAAAAGGACTCTTGATACTTTCTTGATTATAAACTTGATTATAAACTTCCGGAGGTTTTGTTTTCTAAAGTGTTGTAAATCCTTACGTCTAGGATTCAAGGAAAAACTAGAGTAGTGGAAGGGAATGAGTAAATCTTGATATGGTAGCCCCTCCCCTACTAATAGAGGGGCTACTATCGGAGTCTTGAATTAGATTGGATAACGGGAGTGTTTAATTAACTAATGAATGGTTGTAGAAGGGTTGGAAGATACTTTGTATACAGACTGATGAAAGTCTCTGAGTGTTCAGGCATCCAATCAATATTAGATTGGATGGATAATTGGCTTTTACTTAATAAGGGACACCAAAAGAAAGAAGAAGTCTTATTATTGCTACATGTGAGTAACATTCTTTTGATACTTCCAAAAGTGTTACTGCGTATTTTGCTTGTGCTTAATGGTTCTCGATTTTACTAGAAATCATATAAGAACTTGTTATAAGCGGATTTATTGAAGTGTTTCATCAACGGTGGTGTGTCAGAATTCCCTTTTCCTTTTGACTCTGCACCGGTAATTCCACTATTATTAGTGAACAATAATGGAAAAATTCCTTCCTATTTGTTTCATATTCATAGAAATTAGGGGACATAATACACATGGATATAGTAAGTCTTGCTTGGGCTGCTTTAATGGTAGTCTTTACATTTTCCCTTTCACTCGTAGTATGGGGAAGAAGTGGACTCTAGGGGTACTTCTAATTGGGTTGAGGAATCAAACCGTATCAATTGTTTTCTAGATCGTTTTGCAAAGCCTTTTTAACTATTTTATTAGTCTTCATTTCGAAATTCTTGGATTCTAGTGGAGTAATGTATTCTATGAATAATACCCTTTCAATCAAAATCAAACAAACATTTCAATAATTCCCATGTTCGTATTTCGAAAGTAAAAGGGATACGGATGATAGGCAATTTATTAAAAAAAAAAAAGAATTCTTCCTAAATTTTCTATTTTGATGAACCAGCTCTTACCAGAGTTATATATGGACAATGAGGGACAAGGAACCCCCCCCCCTTTTTTTTTTCTGTATTTGTTTGTTTTTATTTCCTTCCCTCTTTACTGTTACTGTTCAAAGAGAAAAAAAGTAGTTCTTTTATTTAATAAGATCTTGCCTTAGTGTAGTCACATATTGCACACTTACCCCCTGTTTTATTTATTATTTTAGGAATTTTATTTATGCCATGCTTTATTGACTCATTTCATATCATGGATCAAAGAAAAGAAGTTAAATTAAAAATCGGTTCCATGAAATGAAAGAATTAGAAAATCGTAAGACTTGCCTTTCAATTATTTCAGATTGATTGAAATCAACACAAATAAAATAGATCAAGCGAAGAAATAAAATTGAGATACTATGTACATTACATATATTTCATTACATATATTTAATTGATATCGACATGTATGAAGATACATATTGTAGATTCATCTATATTAAGCTTGTATCTTTATACATTACAATAATAGATATGGATAGTATGGTAGAAAGATTCATATTTTTTTTCTACCATACTATCGAGTTTGATAGGATACTGCTGATTCTAGTCCATTCATTTTATTTAATTTATTTAAGACGTGAAATTGGAATCCTTTTTTTCTTAAATCCTTGATAAAAAGTCAAGTTTCATTCAAATTAATCACTTTGACTGACAGTTTTTACGTATATTATAAGTAAAAAGGCGGTAGGAACTAGAATGAACAGCGCTGTAGCAATAAATGCGAGAATATTTACTTCCATAATTTCATTGTTTTTTTTACTTCGCAATAACTCGGGATTTAATCCCATAGAGATGATAAATTTGTCGCTTGTAAATTCAATGCGATGACTTACATTTCAATGACATCGAATCGGATCAATATCATGAATAACAATATCTAAGCTATCAAATCGATTCACCGTCGAGAATTGAATAGTATAACATAGGAAGCTCTTTTATCCACACCGAATACAAAATTGGATTCCTGGCCCAATCAAAAGAATTCCTTTCCTTTATTTCTATATATTCTTTTCCACTCTTTCTTTTCGATAATCTACCGCCTTCCTTGTACAATCATCTGATGATGTATCATCTGACTGCTTTTCCACTTTCACCGTTTACAAATAGTTTACAAATAAACCCCAACAAAAAATGGAAAGGAAAAAATAAATAAAAAAGGCTATCCTTGGGAATGAAATTCTTTCATTTGTATTCCCTTTCACAGAAAATGGAGGGATCAATTGATGTATTTTTTTTTTATTGTATCCGTCGGGACTGACGGGGCTCGAACCCGCAGCTTCCGCCTTGACAGGGCGGTGCTCTGACCAATTGAACTACAATCCCAGGGCAATAAAGAAAAGTGTACAGCATAGATATTCTTATGATTTCATTCAAGCCATTTTCTATTTAAATTTTAGATTCGAATCGCCGTGTTGTAACAAACAAAGGCGCGAGTGATATATTGATATCCATACGGGTATGCGCTTTAGTGAGAGCAACGCGGATTACTAGTTACTAGTAATCCTTTCGTTATTGCCAAATCGATCGATAATCAATTTTAAAATGAAAAAAAAAAAAGAGTCTTTTTTCTTTACTTTACTCTTTCTTTTCATTAAACTTTATACTTAATGATCCTGATATGAATCTAGATCATTATCAAGGTCAGAATTTATGGGAACAAATAAATAGAACAAATAAAAAACAAATAGCGGTAGGGATGGATATATCAGAAAATTGGACTTTTTTTATTCTTCCCTAATTTTTTTGTTTGGCTTTTCTGGAAAACAAAATACAAAAAAATGGGCATTTTATGTTATGGCGGATCAGCGAATTATTGGGCCGAGCTGGATTTGAACCAGCGTAGACATATTGCCAACGAATTTACAGTCCGTCCCCATTAACCGC
>NW_028322737.1:42500-68573 GCF_047325235.1 Durio zibethinus
GCAAGTGTTCGGATCTATTATGACATATCCATGAGGCGCTCAACGGACCTTTTTTAATCTTATAAAACCTTTTCCGGACTTTACTTACATTGGTGCAAAAACAATTTTTTTGTGCAACCTGTGTATTGTATTCCTATCTTAATTAGAAGTTCCTAGATGGAGTTTTTTTTGTCTTACATAGATAGAACAAGGAATATTACTCTATCCCAACTCGCGTGAGCATTCATTACTAAGGGATACTCCAGTATTGATATTGAGTCATTCGAGGGGTTTTTATTCGTTTTAATAGAAGCAGAAAAGAAAATATTTTTTATTTTGCTATATCCGTGTATTACTTATCCTTACGAAATATCAGACGAAATAGAACGATTTTAGAAAGGATATAATGAAATTCTTTGATTGGTTTTTCCCAGAGAGAGAGAAATGATCTGACCGATGGGTCCAACAAAAACAAACAATTACACAATTAACAATTCCAATTAAATTAATATTTTTTAATATTTAAAGATTCAAATTGAATATGAATAAAAAATCTAATTTAATAATTTTAATGGTAAGGTAATTTAATTAAATGGATTTAATAGAATAAGAATAGAATTTAATAGTAATAGAATTTTCTAATTTCTAATTAGAATTTCTAATCCGAAAATAATAAATAAACAGAGAGCTCTTGTTCTTATTCGAAACGCCTCGTGATCTTTAACCAATTCTGCGCTTCAATATAATTACCAGGAGTAAGCGCTATAGCCTGTTTCCAATACTCAGCGGCTTGATCGAACCAAGCCTCCGCTATTTCAGAATCCCCCTGTCGAATGGCCTGTTCTCCCCGGTCGGAATAGGCGGGTCAATTCCTTCCCTTAGAACCGTACTTGAGAGTTTCCTACCTCATACGGCTCGGCAGTCAATTCTTTTGGTGTCCCATTTTTTTACCCTACCATATATCCAATTGAATGAGATTTCTCATAGATCCTATCGATTTGTCTCGGGTTAACCAAAAGAGGTTAATTACATGAGTTTCAAACTTTAATTTGGATTAAATTAATAATGAGTTTTATCTTTTCTCCCACCTTCAGAAAAATAAAGCATAGGCGTTTCGGGATTATCGTCCGTTAGATTTTTCTGAAAGGTAACTATCTCGGTTTCATATCATATATAAATTTATATAGAATCCTTGAAAAAGACTTCTTCCTCATAAAAAAGACTTACTGTCTTTGGGATCTGATGCTACACCGCTGCTCAATAACTTAGGGGATCGGCTCTATTACATAAGTTGATTCCTAATTTTTATCTCATATCATGACATAAATAAGCAGTTCTTATTTATTTTTATTGTATCGGCCCAAAACCTCGCTAATTGATCTTTACGGTGCTTCCTCTATCAATTAGATCCTTTATCCATAGAATAAAGTATCTAGGCATATATATTTCTTCATATTTTGACTTCTATGAAGTTTCTTTTTTTTTTTTCTTTTTTTGTTACAGCTGATAAAAATCGTTTTTTGGACGATGCAATATGTAGAAAGCCTATTTTATTTACTAGCGTATTTATTTACTAGCGTATTTGCTCTTTCTTTCCTTTTTTTTTTTATTTCTATAGTGGAGATAGTCGCACGTAATGACAGATCACAGCCATATTATTAAAAGCTTGTGGTAAGAACGGGTTTCGTTCTAGTGCTCGAAAATAATATTCTAAAGCTTTTGTATGTTCTCCGTTACTTGTGTGGATAAGGCCTATGTTATAGAGTATATAACTTCGATCATAGGGATCAATTTCTAGTCGCATAGCTTCATAATAATTCTGTAAGGCTTCCGCATAATTTCCTTCGGATTGAGCCGACATCCGTTACGGTCGTCATTCGATTCAACGAATTCTCCGTTCCAAAACCGTACGTGAGATTTTCACCTCATACGGCTCCTCCTTTATGTGCATAATGAGAATAATCCATGGAATTAAAAAAAAGGTCGAAATATTGTCATTATGAACTGAGCGGGGCTAATGTTTTTACAAGAAATCTCTAGCCAACCCTCTTGCAAAAGATCTTTTCTTACCATCAAGCGTGTTCGTACTAGATAAATAAAGTAAACTCCAACAATTTCTTTGTTCTCAACGCTCCTTAATTTCCAGGAATTAGTCACTTCAACAATCTTCGATGGTTATATGGGTATCCAAAGTACGAACAAGATGGATGTTTGTTGTCCCAACCATTTCTCTTAGTTCCGATCCCGATAAGGAAAGGGAATCCTTTATAACAATAACAAAGTTTTCGTGTTGTTGATTCCTAGATGTAGTGCTTCTTCCTCTATGCCGCCTATTGGTACTAGTGTAGTAGGGTTGACCCACAATACAGACCCATAGGTGTAACCTTTCGCTCAATACTCGAATCAACAATTGAAGCATCTGAGGTTGCATTAATCGGGGATACACGACAGAAGGAATTGCTTTATTTATAAACTTCACCTTCAACAAGCGTAGATTTCTTTTTTTTTTTCAATAGTCTTTTTTTTTTTTTTTCTATTCCGAATCATGTGTCTTTTTCCTAAGACTAAGAGCGGTAAAATAAAAATAAAAAAAAAAATATATATAAAATAATTAAAATATATAAAATAATTATAATTATATAATAATAATCAAATCGCACCATCTCTGTAATAAGTAAATGCCTCTTTTTCTCCTGAAGTTGTCGGAATTATTCGTAATAAGATATTGGCTACGATTGAAAAGGTCTTATCAATAAAATTTCCATTTATCCGCGATCTAGGCATAGGTAGCAATCCATTCTATAACTCTTTTCATTACCCCTTCGTGAGAAAAAAAAAAGGATCTCACAAACAAAGGAAGCGTACAGTACGAAATAACATAAAAGCAGACCCATTCCATAAAAAAAAAAAAAAAAAAGATATAGCCCTCTACTTTACTTCAATTTTTTTGGCAGGAATCAAGAAAAAAAAAAAAAAAGAAATATTTGAATCCTATTTTATTTCATCCAAATTTATTAGTATAAGAATTTATTAGTATAAGAATAAAATATAAAAAGAAAAAAGAATTATTACGATTTCATCGAAGTTGAAGAATCAAAAAATTTATCCTACGGATTAGGATAGATTAGCAAAATTAGAGAAGTTTTGATTAAATTATGATAAAAAGAGGAAAAATAATCGAATAATCGTTCTATGATGAAAATAAAATAACTGCCCTTTTTTGTGTTTTGTGCATAGCAGGTATACAACATATAATCAAATATAAAAATCCCTTAGAGGATTTATGAATTTGTAATAGATTTACAGAGTAAGAGGTTGTTGTTGAGAGATCTAAAACTGGAAAAGAATTTTAGAATTCTTATAGAAATGGGGAATTAGAGTCTAAAGAGAATTATGAACTAAAAATATCCATTAAGCATAGTCTAAAAAAAAAAAACCAATCGATTGATTTGATTCGTTTCAATTCATTGATTTAATCCAGTCCGGTAGAAATATCAGAAAAAAGATGGTGAGTGCCTTTTTCGCAAACATGAATAGATATATATGGTATATGTTTATCGTATTATATTATTTATTTTTAACAGCCCCCTCACAAAAAAATTTCTTCGAGTCGGGAGGCTAAAGAAAAAGTGCTGAAAAAAGTGATGAAAAGTTTTCTATTTTTATAGCTAGTTTTCTAGTTAGAATTGATATTGTTCGTACCTCTCGAACAATCTAATATGAATAACTCGCTATTCGCTCGGGTTATCGGCCATAATAATTATGTAGGAGAGATGGCCGAGTGGTTCAAGGCGTAGCATTGGAACTGCTATGTAGACTTTTGTTTACCGAGGGTTCGAATCCCTCTCTTTCCGCACCTTCACCTAATTCGCCAATGTAACTGACTACAATGTATCAAATCAAATAAGAACAGATACTAAAGAGTTAGACCCTTCTTTGATATAGATTCTCTATTCCCAATTTCTTTTTAATACGGAATACGTAAAATAGCGTACAGGGGATGAAAATCTACCTACGGATCTATCATACATGAATAGGAGAAAAATAAAATTTCCGAATCAAATCCCTTACCCTGTCTTCCTTTACTTAACCTTAACTCAGGTGAAAAGGGAGCAGAACCCTTGTTTTGTTATTTTAGTTAGGTTTAAGTCTGACGAGAATAATATTCTACGACAAGCAATTCATTTATTTTCAAACCGACCCATTTCCTATCTATTATTTGATTGACTAATCCTTTATATTGTAATGTGTGAAGGGTCAAATGCTTTGGTAATTCCTCATGGGTGGATGAATCAAGATAATTTTGAATCAGAGTTCTAGATTTTTGTTCATCCCTCGCTGAAATAATATCTCGGGGTTTGCAGCGATAACTTGGTATATCTACTGTACGACCATTAACTAAAATATGTCTATGGTTAACTAATTGGCGGGCTTGAGGAATAGTTGAAGCCATACCTAATCGAAAAAGGATGTTATCCAAACGCATTTCAAGTAATTGTAGTAAAACCTGACCTGTTGACCCTTTTGCTTTTCTGGCAATACGAACGTATTTAAGTAATTGTCGTTCTGTAAGGCCATAATGAAAACGCAATTTTTGTTTTTCTTCTAAACGAATACGATATTGAGATTTTTTACCGGAGCGCGATCGGTTTCTAAGATCGCTTCCGGCTCTAGGACTTTTACTAGTTAGTCCCGGTAAAGCCCCCAGACGGCGTATTTTTTTGAAACGAGGCCCTCGGTAACGCGACATAAAGACTCCTTATTAATTTGAATTTTATTGAAATTTCATAAACCTAAATTAAAACTGAACTAAATGAAGCGAAATCGACTGAAGGATTGTACTACAAATATTAATGAGATGAATTGGATCAATATCCATACTTTTTTGTATTGTATATAATGTATATTGTATATAATGTATACAAAAAATAGAAATTAAAATAAAATATATATAATATATAAATATATTAAATATAAAATATATATTAAATATAAAATATAAAAATTAAAATCTAAAAATTAAACCAAAAAAAGTTTCCTTTTTTTTTTTCTTGATTTATTCTGCAAAGATCTAACTCCTCCAATTTTATTCCTAATTGAAAGTTTCTACGACATAATAAACGGATCGTTGACCTTTGGAAAGAAAAGGGGAAAAAGCTTTTTCAATGTTCTTTGATTTCAAAAAAACATTATCAATCATGTAAAAAAGTAAAAAAGCAAACAAATAGAGAAAGCCGGCTATCGGAATCGAACCGATGACCATCGCATTACAAATGCGATGCTCTAACCTCTGAGCTAAGCGGGCTCAAATAATAGAAATTTTGTATCCATAGGAATTCAGCAAACTATTACGATCTTATCTATTAACTATCTATTAGTTATTCATAATTACTATGAATTATTAATATGAATTATAGACTAGAATTTAGAAAAACTAGAATTTTAAATTTTAAATGCCATATTTATGCCATACATAATTTATGCCATATTTAATATAATCATATTTAATATAATGATATATAATAATATATAATAATATATAATAATGGTAGATTCAATCTAATATTCAATCTAATATTGATAGAATATAATAATTAAGAATAGAATAATATAATTCTATTTGATTATATTTTAATCATTCTATTTGATTATATTTTAATCATATTAAAAATGATATTTTAATTTAATCATATTTTAATTTAATCATATTAATATTTAATAACATTATATTTAATAATATTAAATTATAATAATATTATTATAATTTAATTCTAATTTTATTATAATTATAAAAATTATAAAAATAAATTATAAATATATTTATAATTTTTATAATTATTTATTATTTATCTCTATATTATATATTTTTATTTTATATTTATTTTATTATATGTTATCTTTATTCTATTAGTCTATTCTATTTAGTATTCTATTCTATTTAGTATTATATTCTATTTAGTATTATATATATAATTTAGTATTATATATATATTAGTATAATATTAGTATACTAAGTATAATATTACTATATTTTTTATTTTATATTTTTAGTATTTTTTAGTATATTTTTAGTATATTTTACATTTAAATTATATATAATTTTTTTTTTTTATATAGATATAGATATAGATTTAATTTAATAGATAGATTTAATTTTAATATAGATAGATAGATTTAATATAGATTTAATTTATTTATATTTAATATTTATTTATATTTAATATAGATTTAATATATATTTAATTTATTTATATTTAGTTTAGAATTATAAATAGAGTCTAATAATTAGATAATTATAGTGAAAATATTTTTATGCATTTATATATAATTTATATTTATATATAATTTATATATATATTATCATTATATAAATGATACGTTATAAGTCTAAATAATTAGAATGAAACTTTGTTTTTTAGACTAACTAATTCGAATTATCTTCGAAGTCGAAATAGAAATGAATGGAATAATTAGTTCTAGCTATTATGCTATTATACTAGAAAATAAATAATTAATAATGAATAAATTTTAAAATGAATAAATTTTAATAATGAATAAATTCAATTTTCATTTTTATTTTTATTTTTTTAGTTATCTTATTATGGTTATATAGGATAGTCTAATAAAAGAATAAGAATAAAAATAAAATTAAAGAAAAAAGAAAAGATGCAACCCATAGAAATGAAATCCAGATCATAATGAGAGATGAGAGACTCCTTTCTTTTGTTTTCATTCATAAAGGCGGAAGCTAAGACGAAAAAAAAAAAAAAAATCGACCGTTCGAGTAAATTGCCTGAGAAAACTGAGAGTAAGGGGGGCATATATATGTTATGGAATATCCATCTATATTGAATTGCGAATACAGAAATGATAAAATATTTTCTGATTGGACCAAATAAATACGGGTCTCCGATAGAGACGAAAGAAGATAAACAAACAAGAAATAAAATAGGTAAAGACCCTTCGATATAAGAATCAGTATCTATATCTACTAAATTCAATACTAAATTCAACGGTTTTCGCATAAAAAGAAAGAAAATAAATAAATGAAAGAAAGGGGAAAGGAAGGGAAGGAGAAAGGGGGAAGGAAGTGCATCCTAATGAGATCCTAATCTCAAGACACAAAGGGGATATGGCGAAATTGGTAGACGCTACGGACTTAATTGGATTGGATTGAGCCTTGGTATGGAAACCTACTAAGTGATAACTTTCAAATTCAGAGAAACCCCGGAATGAAAAATGGGCAATCCTGAGCCAAATCCTATTATTTTACGAAAATAAACAAAGGTTCAACAAGCGAGAATAATAAAAAAGGGATAGGTGCAGAGACTCAATGGAAGCTATTCTAACAAATGGGGTTGACTGTTGGTAAAGGAATCCTTATATCGAAACTCCAGAAAGGATGCAAGATATACCTATATAAAATATAAAATAAATAGGTATACTAATGAAAAACCAAAAAAGACGACTCGAACCCGTATTTTTTTTATTTATATGCAAAATCAATTTATATGAAAAATAAAAAGAATTGTTGTGAATCGATTCCAAGTTGAAGAAAGAATCGAATAGAATATTCATTAATCAAATCATTCACTCCATAGTCTGATAAATCTTTTGAAAAACTGATTAATCGGACGAGAATAAAGATAGAGTCCCGTTCTACATGTCAATATCAATACCGACAACAATGAAATTTATAGTAAGAGGAAAATCCGTCGACTTTAAAAATCGTGAGGGTTCAAGTCCCTCTATCCCCAACCCCAAAAAGCCCGTTTGCTATCTATTTATTTTATCCTACCCTTTTTGTTAGTGGTTCAAAGTTCCTTATGTTTCTCATTCATCCTATTCTTTTCCATTTTACAAGCGTATCCTAGCAGAATTTTGTTCTCTTATCACAAGTCTTGTGATATGATATATTGTGATATATATATGATATACGTACAAATCAACACCCTTGAGCAAGGAATACCTATTTGAATGATTCATAATCCATATCATTACTCATACTGAAATTTACAAAGTCTTCCTTTTAAAGATCCAAGAAATTCCCCTTTTAATTTAATACTTTTTCGTTTTTTTTTTTGTTTTCATTTTTAAGTGACATAGACCCAAGTCATCTAGTATTATGAGGATAATGCGTCGGTAATGGTCGGGATAGCTCAGTTGGTAGAGCAGAGGACTGAAAATCCTCGTGTCACCAGTTCAAATCTGGTTCTCGGCGTATGATTAATTTGTATGAGTATCTACTCTACAAATTAATTGATATAGATCGACATAATACATACTTATCTAGCTAGCTATCTGGAAGTAAACCCTCTCTTTATTTATTTTTTTTTTTTTTTTTGTTTCTATTTTTTAGATGAGCAAAGAGTCTATTATAATTATAATGTAGTAAAAAAAATAAATAATGTAGTAAAAGAAAAAAATTTCATTATCTTTCCTCTTCTTTTTTATTTGTTCACGCTGTGGCTCCTCACATTCAAAAAGAATGTTAATACTTCATACATATTTAATTAAAAAAAAAGATTAAAATAGTTGGTTGAAAGGCCCAACCAAAAGTCTGGTCTAGAGGAGTTCAAGGATAGAAATAACCAAGACTCATCTCAGCTACAGTACAAATAGAATCCGATTCCCTTTCATTTATTTATTTGTATTCTCTTTCATATTCCATTTCTTCATTCCTTTCTATGTGACTCTCTAGAGTTCATCTAAGTGATGTGCGCGATACAAAGTTCACGGTATAGAACCCTTGTTGTTCATCCTATTGTCTCGGCTCGTCCGAAATAAAATAAAAAGGTATCTTCAAAAATCGAGAATTTCAATGATGTATTGTCTTTTATTTCTTTTTATTTATTAGCCTATCCATAAGAATACGAATGAAACCTCAATTCCTCCGTTTGAGCTAGAAGAGAATGTACAAATATTCCTTGAATATTTGAAGTTGTAATTAGTTTCTTATCATTCAATGAGCGTCTTGTATTTCATAAAAATTGGGGGCAATGTAATCCTTACGTAAAGGCCACCCTATCCAACTTTCGGGCATTAAGATACGTTTCAGTCGTGGATGATTCTCATAAGAGATTCCCAACATGTCATAAGATTCTCGTTCTTGAAAATCCGCACTTTTCCAAACCCAGAAAACAGACGGAATTCTAGGGTTACTCCTTGGAGCAAATACTTTTATACATACTTCTTCCGGTTGATCTACACCATACTCTATTCTCGTAAGATGATACACACTGGCTAACAGTCCGCCTGGTGCTACATCATAAGCACATTGGGAACGTAGATAATTGTAACCATATACATATAAAATAACAGCAATGGAATGCCAATCCTCGGGCTTTATTTGTAAAGTCTCTATTCCTTGGTAATCGAAGCCCAAAGATCTATGAACTAGCCCGTGTTTGACTAGCCAAACAGACAAACGGCCCTGCATCTTTTTTATCTCTCCCGCACTTTTCTTTTTTATTTGTAATTTGTATAAGATAAGTATTTCACATTTACGATGAAATCGAATTTATGAAGATTAATTCGTTGTTTGTTATTCTGTTTCTGAATCCTACCTAATTCACTAATTCGTGGGAAGATATTGAACTTTTGTAGTTGAAAAATGTTTCAGGAGGAATCTCTGAAGTAGATGGTGGTTGATAGAGTAATCCTTGATTATAATTTCCAGTATGAGTACTGCGTACAAGACAAAACTTGTGATTGGTAGTAAAACACCGATCCCCCTGTTGAGATCTAATTCGATCTTCATAGATTTCGCGAGATATTTTCTTACGAAGTTTTGTTATAGCATCTATAACTGCCTCGGGTTTAGGGGGACAGCCCGGCAAATAGACATCCACAGGAATTAGCTTATCGACTCCCCGAACAGTACTATAAGAATCAGTACTGAACATCCCTCCTGTAATTGTACACGCGCCCATAGCAATAACATATTTAGGTTCGGGCATTTGTTCATATAATCTCACTAAAGAGGGAGCCATTTTCATTGTTACTGTTCCAGCTGTTAAAATTAGGTCCGCTTGTCTAGGACTCGATCTTGGGACCAGCCCATAACGATCAAAGTCGAATCGTGAGCCTATTAATGAAGCAAATTCAATGAAGCAACAACTGGTACCATAAAGAAGCGGCCATAAACTGGAGAGTCTTGACCAATTTGAAAGATCATTTAATGTAGTTGAAATAACTGAGTTTTGGGTTGTTCGATCAAGTAAGGGAAATTCAATGGAATTCATACTCAATGTTATTATTATTTTTACTTTTTTCTTTCTTTTTATTATCTGAATATTCAGGAACTAAGACCATTCCAATGCTCCTTTTCGCCATGCATAAACTGAACCAACAATTAGGATAAGCACGAAAATTAAAGCTTCTATGAATACGGGTACCCCCAATACATCGAAACTCATTGCCCATGGATAAAGAAAAACCGTTTCAACATCAAAAACAACAAAAACTAGAGCAAACATATAATAACGGATTCGAAATTGTAACCAAGCATCGCCCATTGGTTCTATACCCGATTCATAACTAGAAAGTTTTTCTGGACCCTTTCTAATCGGGGCTAAAACTCCAGAAATTAGAAATGCCAAAATAGGAATAGCACTTGATATTATTAGAAATGCCCAGAAAATATCATATTCGTAAAGCAGAAACATAGACGAACTCCTATGAATGTGAAAAATAGACCGGATTAGTCGATTCGACCTGGAATTCATTGTCAAGTCATCCACAACTGTTTGTTTAGTCAAACCAACAATTCAGTTTGATCGAATCGTCTAGTTTCGTTTGTTTGCTGTTGCGTTTTAAGATTTATTGATTGGAATTAATCCTATTTACATTTCACTTATTTCGATTTAATTTCGATATAGTACTAATTTGTATTCGATATAGTACTAATTTGTATAGTAATAGTATAAATAGATATTTATACTATTACATTTATACTATTACATAGATATTTATACTATTACTATATAGTATAGTAGAATACTATACAAATCCAAAACAAGTAAAACTTTTTTGTTTTCACTTCATTTCGTATTTTTCTAAATAAAAGGAATTCTAATATATAACTAATATCTAATATGTATTAGAAATAAAAAAAAAAAAAAAAAACCTTTTCTCTTTTCTATTATCTTATTATCTATTATATATATAGAATATATATAGAATATAGAATAAATTTATATATATATTATATAGTATATTATATAGTTATATATAGAATATAGAATAAATTTATATATAGTTATATATAGAATACATTTTTTATTTTCTATCTATATTTTATAGATATTATATCTTTTTATAGATATTATCTATATATATATTATCTATATATATATATTTAATATATATTATATATATTTATGAGATTCTGTTGAAATGCGCTTTTGTTTTCAGTTTCTGAGCGATCTCCCTGTGAGCGAGCTTATGGGAATGATTTTAACCAAGCAACTGGAAGCGACCAGTTCCAATCAACAAAGAATACAATAATTAGGAAAAAAACTATACAACTTTTTTTATTTGTATTTGGATATTCTTTATTGTTTTAGTTTGCTTTAGTTTTAAGAATATTATTTTCATTTCATTTTTATTAATTTAATAAATATTTTTTTATTAATTTAATAAATATTTTAAATTAATAAAATATAAAAATTAATAAAATATAAAAATTAATAAAATATAAAAATTAATAAAATATAAAATAAAAATATAAAATATAGGGCTATACGGACTCGAACCGTAGACCTTCTCGGTAAAACAGATCGAACTGATTATTATCAAAATGATTCGACCTATTTCAAAGACCCAACATGCATTTTTTTGCATTGGGCTCTTTCATTAACTGATAGAAATATCAGTTAGTCTACCATATATATATTTTTTCTCTTAGAAAAAAAAGGAAGATGGTTCCATGTGCTCTGATTCATTACTGATACAGGAGCACTACCAAAGTGTTTCAAAGAAGGGAAAGTTTATCTTGACGTAGGTCTGCTTCTGGCCTAGATCAACCTAAGTTAAATGAAGTCTCTATCATCCTGATTAAAAAATCAAAGATGAAACTTCATACACCTTAAGATTCATAGGACGAAAAGAGAATTTTTGAGGTCCTTATACTCATTATGCCTAGCATTGAATAGACTGGGTATTCGCCCTATCAATATCTCAAATCAATGATAGGTTCGATTCGGATCCTGCTCCTGCCTAAACGGCACCCGAATCGAACCAAACCATTTGTCAGGCTATTGTTCTCTTGTTTTGTTCCTTCAAAGTAATGGAGTAAGACATCGATTTCTCAAAAGGATCAATTTTTTTTGATTGCATGATAGACTCCCCTGAAAAACATTGGCGCGCGTGTAAACGAGGTGCTCTACCTAACTGAGCTATAGCCCTTGTGTTTGTGATACATATTTTATCATATTATTTAGATAATTTCTTGTCAAGATGAATATTACATGATCCAACATCATAATCATACCTTTTTGGTCGGTTTGATTGGTATTGCTTAGAAGTAATATCGGATTTATAATCCATCGATGTGATAGGTCCCTTTTCTTTCTCTTTATGATTCCTTATGATAATAAATGACCTACTTAACTCAGTGGTTAGAGTATTGCTTTCATACGGCGGGAGTCATTGGTTCAAATCCAATAGTAGGTAGAACTTATTAGATACCATTGATCCCGGTGTCTAATAAGTTTTTCTACCCACCTTCTTTTATTGATTTTCTATCTTTTTCATCCTATTCTATTTCCGTTTTCAATTTTCAAATTTTTCGTTAGATCAAATTTCACTATTTCACTTTTGATTGTATTTGATTCTATTTAATCAGCAGAATAAAAATGGGATGTAGAAACGAAAGTTCTGTTTATACGGAAATTCTTTCGATTAACCAACTAGTTACGAAATCGCGTTGATAGCCTTTACTCGTGTCCTAGCCCATCTGAGAGCTAGATTTGCCTCAATTGTTTGCCTCTTGCCTTCAGCTTTCCTCAAGTTAGCTTCCGCTATTTCAAGAGCTTGCTGAGCTTCTTGTGGATCAATGTCACTACCCTTTTCCGCATCCTTTCCAAAAATAGTGATTTCATTATTGACTATTCTAGCAAAACCACCCATCAGAGCCATCGTTAACCATTGGTCGTTAAGGCGTATTCTCAAAATACCTATATCTACAACTGTGGCAATAGGCGCGTGATTTGGTAATACGCCAATTTGTCCGCTATTAGTAGATAAAATGATTTCTTTCACTTCTGAATCCCAAACAATTCGATTATGGGTGAGTACGCAAAGATTTAAGGTCATTTATTCAATTTGCTCTCCATTTCTAAGTTCGTAGCCTTCGCAGTAGCTTCATCGATGTTACCTACCAAATAAAAGGCCTGTTCAGGAAGACCGTCTAATTCTCCGGAAAGGATCAATTGAAATCCTCTAATTGTTTCTGCTAGGCCAACATATTTCCCCGGGGAACCAGTAAATACTTCCGCTACGAAAAAGGGTTGTGATAAGAAACGCTCAATTTTTCGCGCTCTTGCTACGGTTAAGCGATCCTCTTCGGACACTTCGTCCAACCCCAGGATAGCTATAATGTCCTGAAGTTCTTTGTAACGTTGTAAGGTTTGCTTAACCCTTTGCGCAGTTTCATAATGTTCCTTTCCAACGATTCGAGGTTGGAGCATAGTTGACGTTGAGTCTAAAGGATCTACCGCTGGATAGATACCTTTGGCAGCTAATCCTCTTGATAGTACGGTAGTAGCATCTAAATGCGCAAATGTTGTGGCAGGGGCAGGGTCGGTCAAATCATCCGCGGGTACATAAACTGCTTGAATAGAAGTTATGGATCCCTCCTTGGTAGAAGTAATTCTTTCTTGTAAAGAACCCATTTCGGTACTAAGGGTGGGTTGATAACCCACAGCGGAAGGCATTCTACCCAATAAGGCAGATACTTCGGATCCCGCTTGGACAAAACGGAAGATATTGTCTATAAATAGAAGTACGTTTTGTTTATTAACATCTCGGAAATATTCCGCCATAGTTAGGGCAGTCAACCCAACTCTCATACGAGCTCCTGGCGGTTCATTCATCTGACCGTAGACTAAAGCCACTTTTGATTCCGCAAGATTTTGTTCATTAATTACTCCAGATTCTTTCATTTCCATGTAAAGATCATTTCCTTCACGAGTACGTTCACCTACTCCGCCAAATACGGATACACCCCCATGAGCTTTGGCAATGTTGTTGATCAATTCCATAATGAGTACTGTTTTACCTACCCCAGCTCCCCCAAATAGTCCGATTTTTCCTCCACGACGATAAGGAGCTAAAAGATCGACTACTTTAATTCCTGTTTCAAAAATAGATAATTTTGTATCTAATTGTATGAAAGCGGGCGCAGGTTTATGAATAGGGGATGTTGTGCGAGTATCTACAGGACCTAAATTATCAACGGGCTCCCCAAGCACGTTAAAAATTCGTCCTAGGGTCGCTCCGCCGACTGGAACACTTAGAGGAGCTCCCGTGTTAATCACTTCCATTCCTCTCATTAGACCATCTGTAGCGCTCATAGCTACAGCTCTAACTCGATTGTTTCCTAATAATTGCTGTACCTCACAAGTTACATTAATTTGTTGACCGATGGTATCTCGACCCTTAACTACCAAAGCGTTGTAAATATTAGGCATCTTGCCCGGGGGAAAGGCTACATCCAGTACTGGACCGATGATTTGAGAAATACGTCCCAGATTTTCTTTTTCAAGCGTGGAAACTCCAGGAACAGAAGTAGTAGGATTTATTCTCATAATAAAATAAAGTGAAATATGTCAATTTTTTTTTTCGAAAATTTTCTAATAAAAAAAATCTTCGACAGCAAGTTGATCGGTTAATTCAATAAGAAATGGGGATTAGCACTCGATTTCGTTGGTACCATCCAATTGAATGCAATTCAATTGGATTGTTTCCTTATTCAATGAAGGAATTTTTAAGTTCAACCAACCTATTTGCAAAATATCAAGTGGATAAATAAATAACAATTTTGAGAGAGTCTTTCATTTGTCTATCATTGTCTTTCATTTGTCTATCATTATAGGCAATACCATCCATATTATCTATGGAATTCGAACCCGAACTCTATTTACGATTCCTTATTTCTATCTCATTAGCCCTTATTTCATTTCGTATTTTATTTTAGCATATCGATTTTTTTTTACGTCCAACCTATCCCCCCTTTTTCCATCTATATTCCTTTTTTTTCATTTCATAAACGAATTACGCATATTTTCACATCTAGGATTTACATATACAACATATATTACTGTCAAGAGTGAATTTCTTATTCTTTCTTATTTCTTATTATTGAATTTATATTATTTCTTATTTTATATTATTTCTTATTATCTTATTATCTTATTATTGATTATTATTGACTATTGACTTATTATTGAATTTATATTATTATAGTATTATCTTATTATTGACTATTGACTTATTATTGAATTTATATATTTTATATTTAATTTATATATTTTATATATATATTTTATATTTATAATTCTAATTATAATTATATATTTATAATATTTCTATTTCATTTATTTCATTTTCATTTCGATTCAAAAAAAAAGTAAGGAATTCTAAACTTGAAAAACACGGATTGGGTTGCGCCATACATATGAAAGAATATAGAATATGAAAGAATATAGAATAATGATGTATTTGGCGAATCAAATACCATGGTCTAATAAGGAACCTTTCGGATTAGTTGATAATTTTTTGAAAGATTTCTTCGAAAAGGTTTCATTAACTCCTAATTTATGCCGAGCAGACCTTGTTGTTGCGAAAATTTTCAATTCATGAGTTGTAGGGAGGGGCTTATGTCACCACAAACAGAGACTAAAGCAAGTGTTGGATTCAAAGCTGGTGTTAAAGAGTATAAATTGACTTATTATACTCCTGAATATGAAGTCAAAGATACTGATATCTTGGCAGCCTTCCGAGTAACTCCTCAACCCGGAGTTCCGCCCGAGGAAGCAGGGGCAGCAGTAGCTGCTGAATCTTCTACTGGTACATGGACAACCGTGTGGACCGATGGGCTTACCAGCCTTGATCGTTACAAAGGGCGATGCTACCACATTGAGCCCGTTGCTGGAGAAGAAAATCAATATATATGTTATGTAGCTTACCCCTTAGACCTTTTTGAAGAAGGTTCTGTTACTAACATGTTTACTTCCATTGTGGGTAATGTATTTGGGTTCAAAGCCCTGCGCGCTCTACGTCTAGAGGATCTGCGAATCCCTCCTTCTTATACTAAAACTTTCCAAGGCCCGCCTCATGGCATCCAGGTTGAAAGAGATAAATTGAACAAGTACGGTCGCCCCCTATTAGGATGTACTATTAAACCTAAATTGGGGTTATCCGCTAAGAACTACGGTAGAGCAGTTTATGAATGTCTACGTGGTGGACTTGATTTTACCAAAGATGATGAGAATGTGAACTCCCAACCATTTATGCGTTGGAGAGACCGTTTCTTATTTTGTGCCGAAGCAATTTTTAAAGCACAGGCTGAAACAGGTGAAATCAAAGGGCATTACTTGAATGCTACTGCGGGTACATGTGAAGAAATGATTAAAAGGGCCATATTTGCCAGAGAATTGGGAGCTCCCATCGTAATGCATGACTACTTAACAGGTGGGTTCACTGCAAATACTAGCTTGGCTCATTATTGCCGAGATAATGGTCTACTTCTTCACATCCATCGCGCAATGCACGCAGTTATTGATAGACAGAAGAATCATGGTATGCACTTTCGTGTACTAGCTAAAGCTTTACGTCTGTCTGGTGGAGATCATATTCACGCTGGTACAGTAGTAGGTAAACTTGAAGGAGAAAGGGACATAACTTTGGGCTTTGTTGATTTACTACGTGATGATTTTATTGAAAAAGATCGAAGCCGTGGTATTTATTTCACTCAAGATTGGGTTTCTATACCAGGTGTTCTGCCCGTAGCTTCGGGGGGTATTCACGTTTGGCATATGCCTGCTTTGACCGAGATCTTTGGAGATGATTCCGTACTACAATTCGGTGGAGGAACTTTAGGACACCCTTGGGGAAATGCACCGGGTGCCGTAGCTAATCGAGTAGCTTTAGAAGCATGTGTAAAAGCTCGTAATGAGGGACGTGACCTTGCCCGCCAGGGTAATGAAATTATCCGCGAGGCTGGCAAATGGAGTATGGAACTAGCTGCTGCTTGTGAAGTATGGAAGGAGATCAAATTTGAATTCGAAGCAATGGATACTTTAGATAAATAAAATTTGAATTCGAAGCAATGGATACTTTGTAATCCAGTAATTACTGTTGGTTTGTTGAATTGCAATTAAACTCGGCCCAATCTTTTACTAAAAGGATTGAGCCGATCCTAAAGATTGGTGTATTCTTTTCTATCCTATTCGTTCCGTGTTGGAATAGAAACTTATTGTATTAGTAGACGAGATTTTATTGTATTAGTAGACGATATTTTACGAAAAAGGTTCTTGATAGGAGAAAAATTTCTTTTTTCAATTTTTTCAGTGCGAATTTTACACAACATAGGGAAATCGCTATTTCTAATTGAAAATTTATATTTATAATTGAAAAGAAAAAAGTAAAGTATCATATATCATATATAATGAACTGATACTCCAGGTTCTCACAAACGAGAATCCTTTACTTCAATATTCACTCATTATTAGTTTAATGATTGTATCCATTATGCGTATTCCGATAGGAAATAAATGATTTTTTTTTTTTCATCAAATGACTATTCATCTATTATACTTTACATCTAAATAGAGGCAAGAAAACTCTATGGAAAAATTATGGTTCAATTTTATCTTGTCTAAGGGGGAATTAGAATACAGATGTGGGCTAAGTAAATCAATGGATAGCCTTGGTCCTATTGAAAATACTAGTGTAAACGAAGACCCGGTTAGAAATGATATGGATAAAAACATTCATGGTTGTAGTGACAGCTCTAGTTATTACAGTAAGGTTGATCATTTAGTTGGCGTCAAAGACATTCGGAATTTCATTTCTGATGACACCCGAATTAGGGTTTTAATTAGGGATAGTAATCAGGATAATGATAGTAATCAGGATAATTATTCTCTATATTTTAATAGTGAAAATCAAATTTTTGAGATTGACAATGACGATCCCCACTATGATTTTAACTTGTATGATACTAACTATAGTTGGAATAATCACATTAAGAGTTGTATTAACTCTTATCTTCGTTCTCAAACCTGTATTGATAGTTCCATTTTAAGTGGTAGTGACAATTACAATGATAGTTATATTTATAATTGCATTTGTGGTTACATTTGTGTTGAAGGTGGAAATAGTAGTGAAGACAATGGTTTAACTCTAAAAGAAAGTTGCGCAAATGGTAATGATTTAACTCTAAAAGAAAGTTGCGCAAATGGTAATGATTTAACTCTAAAAGAAAGTTGCGCAAATGGTAATGATTTAACTCTAAAAGAAAGTTGCGCAAATGGTAATGATTTAACTCTAAAAGAAAGTTGCGCAAATGGTAATGATTTAACTCTAAAAGAAAGTTGCGCAAATGGTAATGATTTAACTCTAAAAGAAAGTTGCGCAAATGGTAATGATTTAGAAAGGCCTAAAGATTTCAAGCATTTGTGGGTTCTATGCGAAAATGAAGATTGTTATGGATTAAATTATAAGAAATTTCTTAAGCCAAAAATGAATATTTGTGAATACTGTGGATATCATTTGAAAATGAGTAGTTCAGATAGAATCGAACTTTCGATTGATCCAGGTACTTGGGATCCTATGGATGAAGACATGATCTCTCTGGATCCCATTGAATTTCAGTATGACGAAGATGGTATTGATTATGATCCATTTCAGTCTGACGAAGATGGTATTGATTATGATCCATTTCAGTCTGACGAAGATGGTTCTGACGAAGCTGACGAAGATGGTTCTGACGAAGCTGACGAAGATGGTTCTGACGAAGCTGACGAAGATGGTTCTGACGAAGCTGACGAAGATGGTTCTGACGAAGCTGACGAAGATGGTTCTGACGAAGCTGACGAAGATGGTTCTGACGAAGATGGTATTGATTATGATCCATTTCAGTCTGACCAAGAAGAGCCTTATATGGATGGTATTGATTCTGATCCATTTCAGTATGACGAAGATAAAGTTCAGTATGACGAAGATAAAGTTCAGTATGACAAAGATAAAGTTCAGTTTGACAAAGATAAAGTTCAGTATGACAAAGATAAAGTTCAGTTTAACAAAGATAAAGATGGTATTAATTATGATCCATTTCAGTTTAACAAAGATAAAGATGGTCTTGATTCTGATCCATTTCAGTATGACGAAGATAAAGTTCAGTATGACAAAGATAAAGTTCAGTTTGACAAAGATAAAGTTCAGTTTGACAAAGATAAAGTTCAGTTTGACAAAGATAAAGATAAAGATGGTATTGATTATGATCCATTTCAGTTTGACAAAGATAAAGATGGTATTGATTCTGATCCATTTCAGTATGACGAAGATGGTATTGATTCTTATCCGTTTGAGTATGACGAAGATGGTATTGATTCTGATCCGTTTGAGTATGACGAAGAGCCCTATAAAGATCGTCTTGATTCTTATCAAAGAGAGACAGGATTAACTGAGGCTATTCAAACAGGTACGGGTCAACTAAACGGTATTCCTATAGCAATCGGGGTTATGGATTTTCAGTTTATGGGGGGTAGTATGGGATCCGCAGTAGGCGAGAAAATCACCCGTTTGATCGAATATGCTACCAATAATTTTTTGCCTCTTATTCTAGTGTGTGCTTCCGGAGGAGCACGCATGCAAGAAGGAAGTTTGAGCTTGATGCAAATGGCTAAAATATCTTCTGCTTTATATGATTATCAATCAAATAAAAAGTTATTTTATGTATCAATTCTTACATCTCCTACTACTGGTGGAGTGACCGCGAGTTTTGGTATGTTGGGGGATATCATTATTGCTGAACCCAATGCCTATATTGCATTTGCGGGTAAAAGAGTAATTGAGCAAACATTGAATATAACAGTACCTGAAGGTTCACAGGAGGCTGAATATTTATTCCATAAGGGTTTATTCGATCCAATCGTACCACGTAATCCTTTAAAGGGTGTTCTGAGTGAGTTATTTCAGTTCCACGGTTTTTTTCCTTTGAATCAAAATTCAATCAAGTAGAGTCTTAAGTTAAATTATTTTCTTTGTAGTGAAAAGGCAGTTAGTTAGTTTATCAGAATCAAAGTCAAAGCCCGCATAATGGGCTTTGACTTTGTGACATAAAATGGAATTGTCGAAAAACGAATTTTATCTTGCTCTATTGCGTATGTTTATATAATTCAAATATAGAAAAAATATAAATATAGAGTTTTGCATCTTTCTATATCTCCCGAGAATTCTATTTTTACTAAAAATCCCTGTTCTTGGATCGGATTCTAACGAATCGAATCTTTCGACAATTTGTAATAAACTCTTTCTCAATTTGTAATAAACTCTTTCTTTATTAAATTCAAATTAGAAATTAAAATTAGAAGACAAGAACAATAGAATAATAATAATAAGAAAAGTAGGAATAAAGTAAGATAATAAAGAAAGTGGATTATCTTATCATACACCTATTTTATTTCATTTAGAAAGATGGGCAAGTCCCTTTATTTAATTCTACATTCCTTGCACTTATTAGATAAGATATATATATTAGATATATATACTCGCTTAGATATACTTAGTATTTAGATATACTTAGTATTTAGATATACTTAGTATAATATTTAGATATACTTAGTATTTAGATATACTTAGTATAATATTTAGATATACTTAGTATTTCGATATACTTAGTATAATATTTAGATATACTTAGTATAATATACGAATTATAATATAATTATTATAAGATATATTTATAACTAACTTTATAACTAACAATATAACAATAACAGGTACGAATATTAAATTGAGGTACCCATTTTATGACAATTCCCTCTATTTTTGTGCCTTTAGTAGGCCTAGTATTTCCGGCAATTGCAATGGCTTCTTTATCTTTGTATGTTCAAAAAACTAAGATTTTTTAGATTCGATGGGGCCAAGGCCAAGACCAAATCTTATCTATTTTTTTTTTCACGACTTAGATGCCACGGATATCTATTTAGTAGAATATTGTATAACATCCATCCGGCTTCCCCGAACATAAATGAAAAAGCTCCTCTTATGCATACGTAAACATGATATAGGGGTAAATGAATTATAGCAAGTGGATCGGTACCGGACGAATGTATGAAATTAAAGTCTATATATCTAGTAGATCTGTATAGGGGATCATATAAAGGGGATGATTTTAGATCTAAGCAATTTGATGAATTACTTCTAAAAGTTCATATCAAAATAGCACTAGTTGATGAGAGTTACTTCGGAAACAAAAAAAGTAAAGTCAAATTTTTTTGCTTATTTTCTCAATTCCAATAAAATGCAACTGGATCTAGTATGTATGAGTTGGCGATCAGAATCTATATGGATAGAATTTATAGTGGGGTCTCGAAAAACAAGCAATTTCTGCTGGGCCTTTATTCTTTTTTTTGGTTCATTAGGGTTTTTATTAGTTGGAACTTCTAGTTATCTTGGTAGGAATTTGATATCTTTATTTCCGTCTCAGCAAATAGTTTTTTTTCCACAAGGAATCGTGATGTCTTTCTATGGGATCGCGGGTCTCTTTATTAGTTCCTATTTGTGGTGCACGATTTTTTGGAATGTAGGTAGTGGTTATGATCGATTCGATAGAAAAGAGGGAATAGTATGTATTTTTCGTTGGGGTTTTCCTGGAAAAAATCGTCGCATCTTTCTACGATTCCTTATGAAAGATATTCAGTCCATCAGAATAGAAGTTAAAGAGGGTATTTATGCTCGGCGTGTCCTTTATATGGAAATCAGAGGCCAGGGGGCCGTTCCCTTGACTCGTACTGATGAGAATTTGACTCCACGAGAAATTGAGCAAAAAGCTGCTGAATTGGCCTATTTTTTGCGTGTACCGATTGAAGTCTTTTGAAATGAATTGCAGAATAAATGCTTTCTCGGCAGGAGGAAAAAACTCAAGACAAGAAGCCTCTTTTTTCTATAGCAGAACTAAACTGAAGTTTCTTAAGAATGCCCACTCGAACCAAAGAAGACGTATACGGAAGAGTCATAACATAAAACAAAACTGTTTTTTTTTTTTTGTCCACAAAAATTGTTTTTTATGCGTCTGTAAATGTAAAACCACTCAACTTAATTCAGTAACAAAACAAGCAAGAAATCGAAATAATGGATTCATCTCATATATCAAAGTATTTCGAAATATTTAACTTTTTATTTTCAATATTTGGAGTTGATACGTTAGATACAGATAGATTATATCTTGTAAATTTTCTCTACTTTCCTTTTGTCAATCAGCCCCTCCCCTTTTATCCTTTCTTTTGTGCTCCTTAAGAACTAAACAAGTAGATTTCTTTCTTATAACATAATGATAAATGTAATGATAACTTTTCTGTCTTTTTTTGTCACTCATTTTTGATCATCATAATATTTTTCATAATTTTTTTTTTTTCAATTATTCCCGGACTCTAGACTATATACAGTCTAGATAACCCGCGAAAATTTTTCGACATATTTGATTGATATCTTGATATAGACAGGGAGCTCCTTCGTCTCAAAATCTGAATAGAATAATCTTTATTATTTGAAGCGGTTCTTTCGGGCAGTTATCGAAAGAGGGCAATTGCTTCGAATTTGATCAATTGAGATATCTGGAAACAA
This sequence comes from Durio zibethinus, assembly GCF_047325235.1. Lineage (NCBI taxonomy): Eukaryota > Viridiplantae > Streptophyta > Magnoliopsida > Malvales > Malvaceae > Durio > Durio zibethinus. The sequence goes on from NW_028322737.1 coordinate 65,334, forward strand.
TAATATATATATATATTTCATTCGAACATTCGAATTCAAAGTGGATTCTTATTTTCTATTTCTGTACTCTTTTTAGATTCAAGGACTAAGCACTGAATCAAAAAAAAAAAAAACAGAGAATAGATTCATGGGCCCCTACCTTATAATTTATCTTATAATTTATAATATAATGAAAGTCATGCTTGATAGAAAGATTAGATCACATAAAGTCAACGAATGAGGTGGGTTCATTAACAATTCACAGATGAAAAAATGGCAAAAAAGAAAGCATTCACTCCCCTTCTATATTTTGCATCTATAGTATTTTTGCCCTGGTGGATCTCTCTCTCATTTAATAAAAGTCTGAAATCTTGGATTACTAATTGGTGGAATACTAGGCAATCCGAAACTTTTTTGAATGATATTCAAGAAAAAAGTATTCTAGAACAATTCATAGAAGTAGAGGAACTCCTCCTGTTGGACGAAATGATAAAAGAATACCCGGAAACACATCTACAAAAACTTCGTATAGGAATCCACAAAGAAACGATCCAATTGATCAAGATGCACAATGAGGATCGTATCCATACGATTTTGCACTTCTCGACAAATCTAATCTGTTTCGTTATTCTAAGTGGTTATTCTATTTTGGGTAATGAAGAACTTGTTATTCTTAACTCTTGGGTTCAAGAATTCCTATATAATTTAAGCGACACAATAAAAGCTTTTTCTATTCTTTTATTAACTGAGTTCTGTGTCGGATTCCATTCGCACCACGGTTGGGAACTAATGATTGGCTATATCTACAAAGATTTTGGATTTGCTCATAATGATCAAATTATATCTGTTCTTGCTTGTACCCTTCCAGTCATTCTAGATACAATTTTTAAATATTCGATCTTTCGTTATTTAAATCATGTATCGCCGTCACTTGTAGTTATTTATCATTCACTGACTGACTGAAAAATGATTCACGGATTCAATTAGAATCTTTCTTACTTTGTATATAAGCAAAGAATGCAAAGTCGTACTTACTTTACTCTTTCTACCCATCAGGGGAATACAATTCCTCCTCTATTTCAGTAAATTTTTTTTTTTTTCAGTAAAAGTAAATAGCAGAATCGTGGATAGGGAACTATACTAGTGACCTACCTAATTTTATTGTAGAAATTTTCGGGATCAATGATTGTACCATGCAAACTAGAAATACTTTTTCTTGGATAAAGGAGGAGATTACTCGATCCATTTCCGTATCGCTCATGATCTATATAATAACCGGGGCATCCATTTCAAATGCATATCCCATTTTTGCGCAGCAGGGGTATGAAAATCCACGAGAAGCAACTGGGCGTATTGTATGTGCCAATTGCCATTTAGCTAATAAACCCGTGGATATTGAGGTTCCACAAGCGGTACTTCCTGATACTGTATTTGAAGCGGTTGTTAGAATTCCTTATGATATGCAACTGAAACAAGTTCTTGCTAATGGTAAGAAAGGGGCTTTGAATGTGGGTGCTGTTCTTATTTTACCGGAGGGGTTTGAGTTAGCCCCACCTGATCGTATTTCGCCCGAGATGAAAGAAAAGATAGGCAATCTGTCTTTTCAGAACTACCGCCCCACTCAGAAAAATATTCTTGTGATAGGTCCTGTTCCTGGTCAAAAATATAGTGAAATCACCTTTCCTATTCTTTCCCCAGACCCTGCTAGTAATAAGGATGTTCATTTCTTAAAATATCCCATATACGTAGGCGGAAATAGGGGAAGGGGTCAGATTTATCCCGACGGGAACAAAAGTAACAATACAATTTATAATGCTACGGCAACAGGTATAGTAAGCAAAATCATACGAAAAGAAAAAGGGGGGTACGAAATAACCATAACGGATGCATTGGATGGACATCAAGTGGTTGATATTATCCCCCCAGGACCAGAACTTCTTGTTTCAGAGGGTGAATCTATCAAACTTGATCAACCATTAACAAGTAATCCTAATGTGGGTGGATTTGGTCAGGGGGATGCAGAAATAGTACTTCAAGATCCACTACGTGTCCAAGGCCTTTTGTTCTTCTTGGCATCTATTGTTTTTGCACAAATCTTTTTGGTTCTTAAAAAGAAACAATTTGAAAAGGTTCAAGTGTCCGAAATGAATTTCTAGATCCGTGGATTTATCAACATCAAATTTGTAAAAAAGAACAAATTCTTCCTGGCAATTAGGTTAGGTATGATGAAAAAAGTATGAAAAGTCTTTTGCTTGTTTATATTCTTTCTCTAGGAATTACTTTTACCGCATTCAAAATCTGTATATTGTGAAGAAGACTATTTGTCTTTACCCCTTCTTTTCTTTTTTCAATCTAAATGGGAGGGGTGTAATTATATCCCTATTGTCAGATTGAAATGTCACAGAATGGGTTTTGTTTTCTAAATTCAATTTGATTAGATACTAAACATAAGATAAGTAAGCGGAGAATAGAAAGGAAGGATAAATGAGGGGAACAAATAATTACAGGGAGTATTCTTCGTCTTCCTAGCCTTCGGCACAAGAAAAGGATGTGTAAAATTCCTTTTCTTGTGTCGAAATAATAACAATTCCGGATCCCATTCGTCAAAGATTTCTATTCTTAGTTTATATTTTTCCAGATTTTTCAGAACCCTTTATTTTTTTAGATTTACTTATAATAGATAATAGATTATAATAGATAATAGAATAAGTAATAAAGTAATCGAATAAGTAATAAGGATAATATAATAAGTATAAAATAAGTATAAATAAGTATAAAATAAGTATAAGTATAAATAAGTATAATATAATATAATAAGTAATGGACAACCAAAAAAAAGAGAAGGAATCCTTTTTTTTATAAATATAAAATAGAAGCAAGGCGATGAACTTATAAAAAAATTTCAAACTTTGATGAAATACTAAAATAAATAGAGTAAGGTTAGACTAGTCTAGAAAGGGTTTGCTTGATATCTGGTCGACAGAAAAAAAAAAGAAATATTAAAATTAAATATTAAAATATTAAAATTAAATATTAAAAAAAATTAAATATTAAAATTAAATATATATTGTGATTGTGTCATCCAGGAAAAGGAAATTGAGTGATTCCTTTTTTTCTTCTAACCTTGAAAGTATCGATAGATACTATCGAAGAACAGATGCTATGAATCAATTAATCGAGTTCATTTTTCAAAAACATCATCGGAAAAAGTGATCTATTTGTTGTCATTTATATTTATACGAACAAAATATTATGATCATT
>NW_028322738.1:0-50000 GCF_047325235.1 Durio zibethinus
AAGTATGGGTGTTTTGTATCCATTGAGCAAAGACGGGTTGTAATTGTATAGCGGTATCTGAAAACATATCTTGCGGACGCCCTAAAGCGCTCATGGTATCATTATGAATATACAAACCAAAACTGTGAAAGCCTAGAAATATACATACCCAGTTGAGATGTGATATGATTGCATCACGATGCCTAAGGACACGATCTAATAGATCGTTGTATCGAGTAGTTGGATCATAGTCTCTTACCATAAAAATGGCTGCATGCGCAGCAGCACCCACTATGAGAAATCCACCAATCCACATGTGATGTGTGAACAATGACAGTTGTGTACCATAGTCAGTAGCTAGATATGGATAAGGGGGCATGGAATACATATGGTGAGCTACAACAATGGTTAAAGAGCCTAACATAGCTAAGTTAAGAGATAATTGAGCATGCCATGATGTTGTTAGGATTTCATATAGTCCTTTATGGCCTTGGCCTGTAAATGGACCTTTATGAGCCTCTAAAATATCTTTTAAGCCATGCCCAATGCCCCAGTTGGTCCTATACATGTGACCCGCTATTAGGAAAAGAATTGCAATAGCTAAATGATGGTGTGCAATATCAGTCAACCATAGACCCCCAGTCACTGGATCTAATCCTCCACGAAAAGTAAGAAATTCCGCATATTTTGACCAATTCAAGGTAAAAAATGGGGTTGCTCCCTCGGCAAAACTGGGATAAAGTTGAGCCAAAAGATCACGATTCAAGATAAATTCATGGGGAAGTGGGATCTCTTTAGGGTCTACTCCAGCATTTAGAAATTGGTTAATCGGTAAAGATACATGTACTTGATGCCCCGCCCAAGAAAGGGACCCAAGCCCTAGTAGCCCTGCTAAATGGTGATTCAACATGGATTCTACATCTTGGAACCAAGCCAATTTTGGGGCCGCTTTGTGATAATGGAACCAACCGGCAAAAAGCATTAAGGCCGCAAAGACCAATGCACCAATTGCGGTACAATAGAGTTGTAATTCACTAGTTATTCCAGATGCTCGCCAAATCTGAAAAAAACCAGAGGTTATTTGTATTCCTCGGAAACCCCCGCCCACATCACCATTCAAGATTTCTTGGCCCACTATTGGCCAAACCACCTGGGCGCTAGGTCCAATGTGAGTAGGATCGCTGAGCCATGCTTCATAATTGGAAAAACGAGCACCGTGGAAATACATGCCGCTCAGCCAAAGAAAGATGATGGAGAGTTGGCCGAAATGGGCACTAAATATTTTTCGAGATATCTCCTCCAAATCACTGGTATGGCTATCGAAATCGTGAGCATCGGCATGTAGGTTCCAGATCCAAGTGGTAGTATCGGGTCCCTTAGCTATTGTTCTTGAGAAATGACCCGGCCTAGCCCATTCCTCGAAAGAAGTTTTTACGGGATCCCTATCTACCAAAATTTTGACTTCTGGTTCCGGCGAACGAATAATCATTGAGTCCTCCTCTTTCCGGACAACACATACAAAGAGACCCGCCAACAGTCAAGTAATTAGTGAACCTATGAGAGACGCTTATAATTAGTTTCTTTCTCTTCTATCTCTCATCTATCTATTTTTTATCTATCCATTTTTTCTTTAGTTATTCACTAGAGCAATTATGATCTGGAAGTCGATCCGGGGCAAGTGTTCGGATCTATTATGACATATCCATGAGGCGCTCAACGGACCTTTTTTAATCTTATAAAACCTTTTCCGGACTTTACTTACATTGGTGCAAAAACAATTTTTTTGTGCAACCTGTGTATTGTATTCCTATCTTAATTAGAAGTTCCTAGATGGAGTTTTTTTTGTCTTACATAGATAGAACAAGGAATATTACTCTATCCCAACTCGCGTGAGCATTCATTACTAAGGGATACTCCAGTATTGATATTGAGTCATTCGAGGGGTTTTTATTCGTTTTAATAGAAGCAGAAAAGAAAATATTTTTTATTTTGCTATATCCGTGTATTACTTATCCTTACGAAATATCAGACGAAATAGAACGATTTTAGAAAGGATATAATGAAATTCTTTGATTGGTTTTTCCCAGAGAGAGAGAAATGATCTGACCGATGGGTCCAACAAAAACAAACAATTACACAATTAACAATTCCAATTAAATTAATATTTTTTAATATTTAAAGATTCAAATTGAATATGAATAAAAAATCTAATTTAATAATTTTAATGGTAAGGTAATTTAATTAAATGGATTTAATAGAATAAGAATAGAATTTAATAGTAATAGAATTTTCTAATTTCTAATTAGAATTTCTAATCCGAAAATAATAAATAAACAGAGAGCTCTTGTTCTTATTCGAAACGCCTCGTGATCTTTAACCAATTCTGCGCTTCAATATAATTACCAGGAGTAAGCGCTATAGCCTGTTTCCAATACTCAGCGGCTTGATCGAACCAAGCCTCCGCTATTTCAGAATCCCCCTGTCGAATGGCCTGTTCTCCCCGGTCGGAATAGGCGGGTCAATTCCTTCCCTTAGAACCGTACTTGAGAGTTTCCTACCTCATACGGCTCGGCAGTCAATTCTTTTGGTGTCCCATTTTTTTACCCTACCATATATCCAATTGAATGAGATTTCTCATAGATCCTATCGATTTGTCTCGGGTTAACCAAAAGAGGTTAATTACATGAGTTTCAAACTTTAATTTGGATTAAATTAATAATGAGTTTTATCTTTTCTCCCACCTTCAGAAAAATAAAGCATAGGCGTTTCGGGATTATCGTCCGTTAGATTTTTCTGAAAGGTAACTATCTCGGTTTCATATCATATATAAATTTATATAGAATCCTTGAAAAAGACTTCTTCCTCATAAAAAAGACTTACTGTCTTTGGGATCTGATGCTACACCGCTGCTCAATAACTTAGGGGATCGGCTCTATTACATAAGTTGATTCCTAATTTTTATCTCATATCATGACATAAATAAGCAGTTCTTATTTATTTTTATTGTATCGGCCCAAAACCTCGCTAATTGATCTTTACGGTGCTTCCTCTATCAATTAGATCCTTTATCCATAGAATAAAGTATCTAGGCATATATATTTCTTCATATTTTGACTTCTATGAAGTTTCTTTTTTTTTTTTCTTTTTTTGTTACAGCTGATAAAAATCGTTTTTTGGACGATGCAATATGTAGAAAGCCTATTTTATTTACTAGCGTATTTATTTACTAGCGTATTTGCTCTTTCTTTCCTTTTTTTTTTTATTTCTATAGTGGAGATAGTCGCACGTAATGACAGATCACAGCCATATTATTAAAAGCTTGTGGTAAGAACGGGTTTCGTTCTAGTGCTCGAAAATAATATTCTAAAGCTTTTGTATGTTCTCCGTTACTTGTGTGGATAAGGCCTATGTTATAGAGTATATAACTTCGATCATAGGGATCAATTTCTAGTCGCATAGCTTCATAATAATTCTGTAAGGCTTCCGCATAATTTCCTTCGGATTGAGCCGACATCCGTTACGGTCGTCATTCGATTCAACGAATTCTCCGTTCCAAAACCGTACGTGAGATTTTCACCTCATACGGCTCCTCCTTTATGTGCATAATGAGAATAATCCATGGAATTAAAAAAAAGGTCGAAATATTGTCATTATGAACTGAGCGGGGCTAATGTTTTTACAAGAAATCTCTAGCCAACCCTCTTGCAAAAGATCTTTTCTTACCATCAAGCGTGTTCGTACTAGATAAATAAAGTAAACTCCAACAATTTCTTTGTTCTCAACGCTCCTTAATTTCCAGGAATTAGTCACTTCAACAATCTTCGATGGTTATATGGGTATCCAAAGTACGAACAAGATGGATGTTTGTTGTCCCAACCATTTCTCTTAGTTCCGATCCCGATAAGGAAAGGGAATCCTTTATAACAATAACAAAGTTTTCGTGTTGTTGATTCCTAGATGTAGTGCTTCTTCCTCTATGCCGCCTATTGGTACTAGTGTAGTAGGGTTGACCCACAATACAGACCCATAGGTGTAACCTTTCGCTCAATACTCGAATCAACAATTGAAGCATCTGAGGTTGCATTAATCGGGGATACACGACAGAAGGAATTGCTTTATTTATAAACTTCACCTTCAACAAGCGTAGATTTCTTTTTTTTTTTCAATAGTCTTTTTTTTTTTTTTTCTATTCCGAATCATGTGTCTTTTTCCTAAGACTAAGAGCGGTAAAATAAAAATAAAAAAAAAATATATATAAAATAATTAAAATATATAAAATAATTATAATTATATAATAATAATCAAATCGCACCATCTCTGTAATAAGTAAATGCCTCTTTTTCTCCTGAAGTTGTCGGAATTATTCGTAATAAGATATTGGCTACGATTGAAAAGGTCTTATCAATAAAATTTCCATTTATCCGCGATCTAGGCATAGGTAGCAATCCATTCTATAACTCTTTTCATTACCCCTTCGTGAGAAAAAAAAAAGGATCTCACAAACAAAGGAAGCGTACAGTACGAAATAACATAAAAGCAGACCCATTCCATAAAAAAAAAAAAAAAAAAGATATAGCCCTCTACTTTACTTCAATTTTTTTGGCAGGAATCAAGAAAAAAAAAAAAAAAGAAATATTTGAATCCTATTTTATTTCATCCAAATTTATTAGTATAAGAATTTATTAGTATAAGAATAAAATATAAAAAGAAAAAAGAATTATTACGATTTCATCGAAGTTGAAGAATCAAAAAATTTATCCTACGGATTAGGATAGATTAGCAAAATTAGAGAAGTTTTGATTAAATTATGATAAAAAGAGGAAAAATAATCGAATAATCGTTCTATGATGAAAATAAAATAACTGCCCTTTTTTGTGTTTTGTGCATAGCAGGTATACAACATATAATCAAATATAAAAATCCCTTAGAGGATTTATGAATTTGTAATAGATTTACAGAGTAAGAGGTTGTTGTTGAGAGATCTAAAACTGGAAAAGAATTTTAGAATTCTTATAGAAATGGGGAATTAGAGTCTAAAGAGAATTATGAACTAAAAATATCCATTAAGCATAGTCTAAAAAAAAAAAACCAATCGATTGATTTGATTCGTTTCAATTCATTGATTTAATCCAGTCCGGTAGAAATATCAGAAAAAAGATGGGAGTGCCTTTTTCGCAAACATGAATAGATATATATGGTATATGTTTATCGTATTATATTATTTATTTTTAACAGCCCCCTCACAAAAAAATTTCTTCGAGTCGGGAGGCTAAAGAAAAAGTGCTGAAAAAAGTGATGAAAAGTTTTCTATTTTTATAGCTAGTTTTCTAGTTAGAATTGATATTGTTCGTACCTCTCGAACAATCTAATATGAATAACTCGCTATTCGCTCGGGTTATCGGCCATAATAATTATGTAGGAGAGATGGCCGAGTGGTTCAAGGCGTAGCATTGGAACTGCTATGTAGACTTTTGTTTACCGAGGGTTCGAATCCCTCTCTTTCCGCACCTTCACCTAATTCGCCAATGTAACTGACTACAATGTATCAAATCAAATAAGAACAGATACTAAAGAGTTAGACCCTTCTTTGATATAGATTCTCTATTCCCAATTTCTTTTTAATACGGAATACGTAAAATAGCGTACAGGGGATGAAAATCTACCTACGGATCTATCATACATGAATAGGAGAAAAATAAAATTTCCGAATCAAATCCCTTACCCTGTCTTCCTTTACTTAACCTTAACTCAGGTGAAAAGGGAGCAGAACCCTTGTTTTGTTATTTTAGTTAGGTTTAAGTCTGACGAGAATAATATTCTACGACAAGCAATTCATTTATTTTCAAACCGACCCATTTCCTATCTATTATTTGATTGACTAATCCTTTATATTGTAATGTGTGAAGGGTCAAATGCTTTGGTAATTCCTCATGGGTGGATGAATCAAGATAATTTTGAATCAGAGTTCTAGATTTTTGTTCATCCCTCGCTGAAATAATATCTCGGGGTTTGCAGCGATAACTTGGTATATCTACTGTACGACCATTAACTAAAATATGTCTATGGTTAACTAATTGGCGGGCTTGAGGAATAGTTGAAGCCATACCTAATCGAAAAAGGATGTTATCCAAACGCATTTCAAGTAATTGTAGTAAAACCTGACCTGTTGACCCTTTTGCTTTTCTGGCAATACGAACGTATTTAAGTAATTGTCGTTCTGTAAGGCCATAATGAAAACGCAATTTTTGTTTTTCTTCTAAACGAATACGATATTGAGATTTTTTACCGGAGCGCGATCGGTTTCTAAGATCGCTTCCGGCTCTAGGACTTTTACTAGTTAGTCCCGGTAAAGCCCCCAGACGGCGTATTTTTTTGAAACGAGGCCCTCGGTAACGCGACATAAAGACTCCTTATTAATTTGAATTTTATTGAAATTTCATAAACCTAAATTAAAACTGAACTAAATGAAGCGAAATCGACTGAAGGATTGTACTACAAATATTAATGAGATGAATTGGATCAATATCCATACTTTTTTGTATTGTATATAATGTATATTGTATATAATGTATACAAAAAATAGAAATTAAAATAAAATATATATAATATATAAATATATTAAATATAAAATATATATTAAATATAAAATATAAAAATTAAAATCTAAAAATTAAACCAAAAAAAGTTTCCTTTTTTTTTTTCTTGATTTATTCTGCAAAGATCTAACTCCTCCAATTTTATTCCTAATTGAAAGTTTCTACGACATAATAAACGGATCGTTGACCTTTGGAAAGAAAAGGGGAAAAAGCTTTTTCAATGTTCTTTGATTTCAAAAAAACATTATCAATCATGTAAAAAAGTAAAAAAGCAAACAAATAGAGAAAGCCGGCTATCGGAATCGAACCGATGACCATCGCATTACAAATGCGATGCTCTAACCTCTGAGCTAAGCGGGCTCAAATAATAGAAATTTTGTATCCATAGGAATTCAGCAAACTATTACGATCTTATCTATTAACTATCTATTAGTTATTCATAATTACTATGAATTATTAATATGAATTATAGACTAGAATTTAGAAAAACTAGAATTTTAAATTTTAAATGCCATATTTATGCCATACATAATTTATGCCATATTTAATATAATCATATTTAATATAATGATATATAATAATATATAATAATATATAATAATGGTAGATTCAATCTAATATTCAATCTAATATTGATAGAATATAATAATTAAGAATAGAATAATATAATTCTATTTGATTATATTTTAATCATTCTATTTGATTATATTTTAATCATATTAAAAATGATATTTTAATTTAATCATATTTTAATTTAATCATATTAATATTTAATAACATTATATTTAATAATATTAAATTATAATAATATTATTATAATTTAATTCTAATTTTATTATAATTATAAAAATTATAAAAATAAATTATAAATATATTTATAATTTTTATAATTATTTATTATTTATCTCTATATTATATATTTTTATTTTATATTTATTTTATTATATGTTATCTTTATTCTATTAGTCTATTCTATTTAGTATTCTATTCTATTTAGTATTATATTCTATTTAGTATTATATATATAATTTAGTATTATATATATATTAGTATAATATTAGTATACTAAGTATAATATTACTATATTTTTTATTTTATATTTTTAGTATTTTTTAGTATATTTTTAGTATATTTTACATTTAAATTATATATAATTTTTTTTTTTTATATAGATATAGATATAGATTTAATTTAATAGATAGATTTAATTTTAATATAGATAGATAGATTTAATATAGATTTAATTTATTTATATTTAATATTTATTTATATTTAATATAGATTTAATATATATTTAATTTATTTATATTTAGTTTAGAATTATAAATAGAGTCTAATAATTAGATAATTATAGTGAAAATATTTTTATGCATTTATATATAATTTATATTTATATATAATTTATATATATATTATCATTATATAAATGATACGTTATAAGTCTAAATAATTAGAATGAAACTTTGTTTTTTAGACTAACTAATTCGAATTATCTTCGAAGTCGAAATAGAAATGAATGGAATAATTAGTTCTAGCTATTATGCTATTATACTAGAAAATAAATAATTAATAATGAATAAATTTTAAAATGAATAAATTTTAATAATGAATAAATTCAATTTTCATTTTTATTTTTATTTTTTTAGTTATCTTATTATGGTTATATAGGATAGTCTAATAAAAGAATAAGAATAAAAATAAAATTAAAGAAAAAAGAAAAGATGCAACCCATAGAAATGAAATCCAGATCATAATGAGAGATGAGAGACTCCTTTCTTTTGTTTTCATTCATAAAGGCGGAAGCTAAGACGAAAAAAAAAAAAAAAATCGACCGTTCGAGTAAATTGCCTGAGAAAACTGAGAGTAAGGGGGGCATATATATGTTATGGAATATCCATCTATATTGAATTGCGAATACAGAAATGATAAAATATTTTCTGATTGGACCAAATAAATACGGGTCTCCGATAGAGACGAAAGAAGATAAACAAACAAGAAATAAAATAGGTAAAGACCCTTCGATATAAGAATCAGTATCTATATCTACTAAATTCAATACTAAATTCAACGGTTTTCGCATAAAAAGAAAGAAAATAAATAAATGAAAGAAAGGGGAAAGGAAGGGAAGGAGAAAGGGGGAAGGAAGTGCATCCTAATGAGATCCTAATCTCAAGACACAAAGGGGATATGGCGAAATTGGTAGACGCTACGGACTTAATTGGATTGGATTGAGCCTTGGTATGGAAACCTACTAAGTGATAACTTTCAAATTCAGAGAAACCCCGGAATGAAAAATGGGCAATCCTGAGCCAAATCCTATTATTTTACGAAAATAAACAAAGGTTCAACAAGCGAGAATAATAAAAAAGGGATAGGTGCAGAGACTCAATGGAAGCTATTCTAACAAATGGGGTTGACTGTTGGTAAAGGAATCCTTATATCGAAACTCCAGAAAGGATGCAAGATATACCTATATAAAATATAAAATAAATAGGTATACTAATGAAAAACCAAAAAAGACGACTCGAACCCGTATTTTTTTTATTTATATGCAAAATCAATTTATATGAAAAATAAAAAGAATTGTTGTGAATCGATTCCAAGTTGAAGAAAGAATCGAATAGAATATTCATTAATCAAATCATTCACTCCATAGTCTGATAAATCTTTTGAAAAACTGATTAATCGGACGAGAATAAAGATAGAGTCCCGTTCTACATGTCAATATCAATACCGACAACAATGAAATTTATAGTAAGAGGAAAATCCGTCGACTTTAAAAATCGTGAGGGTTCAAGTCCCTCTATCCCCAACCCCAAAAAGCCCGTTTGCTATCTATTTATTTTATCCTACCCTTTTTGTTAGTGGTTCAAAGTTCCTTATGTTTCTCATTCATCCTATTCTTTTCCATTTTACAAGCGTATCCTAGCAGAATTTTGTTCTCTTATCACAAGTCTTGTGATATGATATATTGTGATATATATATGATATACGTACAAATCAACACCCTTGAGCAAGGAATACCTATTTGAATGATTCATAATCCATATCATTACTCATACTGAAATTTACAAAGTCTTCCTTTTAAAGATCCAAGAAATTCCCCTTTTAATTTAATACTTTTTCGTTTTTTTTTTTGTTTTCATTTTTAAGTGACATAGACCCAAGTCATCTAGTATTATGAGGATAATGCGTCGGTAATGGTCGGGATAGCTCAGTTGGTAGAGCAGAGGACTGAAAATCCTCGTGTCACCAGTTCAAATCTGGTTCTCGGCGTATGATTAATTTGTATGAGTATCTACTCTACAAATTAATTGATATAGATCGACATAATACATACTTATCTAGCTAGCTATCTGGAAGTAAACCCTCTCTTTATTTATTTTTTTTTTTTTTTTTGTTTCTATTTTTTAGATGAGCAAAGAGTCTATTATAATTATAATGTAGTAAAAAAAATAAATAATGTAGTAAAAGAAAAAAATTTCATTATCTTTCCTCTTCTTTTTTATTTGTTCACGCTGTGGCTCCTCACATTCAAAAAGAATGTTAATACTTCATACATATTTAATTAAAAAAAAAGATTAAAATAGTTGGTTGAAAGGCCCAACCAAAAGTCTGGTCTAGAGGAGTTCAAGGATAGAAATAACCAAGACTCATCTCAGCTACAGTACAAATAGAATCCGATTCCCTTTCATTTATTTATTTGTATTCTCTTTCATATTCCATTTCTTCATTCCTTTCTATGTGACTCTCTAGAGTTCATCTAAGTGATGTGCGCGATACAAAGTTCACGGTATAGAACCCTTGTTGTTCATCCTATTGTCTCGGCTCGTCCGAAATAAAATAAAAAGGTATCTTCAAAAATCGAGAATTTCAATGATGTATTGTCTTTTATTTCTTTTTATTTATTAGCCTATCCATAAGAATACGAATGAAACCTCAATTCCTCCGTTTGAGCTAGAAGAGAATGTACAAATATTCCTTGAATATTTGAAGTTGTAATTAGTTTCTTATCATTCAATGAGCGTCTTGTATTTCATAAAAATTGGGGGCAATGTAATCCTTACGTAAAGGCCACCCTATCCAACTTTCGGGCATTAAGATACGTTTCAGTCGTGGATGATTCTCATAAGAGATTCCCAACATGTCATAAGATTCTCGTTCTTGAAAATCCGCACTTTTCCAAACCCAGAAAACAGACGGAATTCTAGGGTTACTCCTTGGAGCAAATACTTTTATACATACTTCTTCCGGTTGATCTACACCATACTCTATTCTCGTAAGATGATACACACTGGCTAACAGTCCGCCTGGTGCTACATCATAAGCACATTGGGAACGTAGATAATTGTAACCATATACATATAAAATAACAGCAATGGAATGCCAATCCTCGGGCTTTATTTGTAAAGTCTCTATTCCTTGGTAATCGAAGCCCAAAGATCTATGAACTAGCCCGTGTTTGACTAGCCAAACAGACAAACGGCCCTGCATCTTTTTTATCTCTCCCGCACTTTTCTTTTTTATTTGTAATTTGTATAAGATAAGTATTTCACATTTACGATGAAATCGAATTTATGAAGATTAATTCGTTGTTTGTTATTCTGTTTCTGAATCCTACCTAATTCACTAATTCGTGGGAAGATATTGAACTTTTGTAGTTGAAAAATGTTTCAGGAGGAATCTCTGAAGTAGATGGTGGTTGATAGAGTAATCCTTGATTATAATTTCCAGTATGAGTACTGCGTACAAGACAAAACTTGTGATTGGTAGTAAAACACCGATCCCCCTGTTGAGATCTAATTCGATCTTCATAGATTTCGCGAGATATTTTCTTACGAAGTTTTGTTATAGCATCTATAACTGCCTCGGGTTTAGGGGGACAGCCCGGCAAATAGACATCCACAGGAATTAGCTTATCGACTCCCCGAACAGTACTATAAGAATCAGTACTGAACATCCCTCCTGTAATTGTACACGCGCCCATAGCAATAACATATTTAGGTTCGGGCATTTGTTCATATAATCTCACTAAAGAGGGAGCCATTTTCATTGTTACTGTTCCAGCTGTTAAAATTAGGTCCGCTTGTCTAGGACTCGATCTTGGGACCAGCCCATAACGATCAAAGTCGAATCGTGAGCCTATTAATGAAGCAAATTCAATGAAGCAACAACTGGTACCATAAAGAAGCGGCCATAAACTGGAGAGTCTTGACCAATTTGAAAGATCATTTAATGTAGTTGAAATAACTGAGTTTTGGGTTGTTCGATCAAGTAAGGGAAATTCAATGGAATTCATACTCAATGTTATTATTATTTTTACTTTTTTCTTTCTTTTTATTATCTGAATATTCAGGAACTAAGACCATTCCAATGCTCCTTTTCGCCATGCATAAACTGAACCAACAATTAGGATAAGCACGAAAATTAAAGCTTCTATGAATACGGGTACCCCCAATACATCGAAACTCATTGCCCATGGATAAAGAAAAACCGTTTCAACATCAAAAACAACAAAAACTAGAGCAAACATATAATAACGGATTCGAAATTGTAACCAAGCATCGCCCATTGGTTCTATACCCGATTCATAACTAGAAAGTTTTTCTGGACCCTTTCTAATCGGGGCTAAAACTCCAGAAATTAGAAATGCCAAAATAGGAATAGCACTTGATATTATTAGAAATGCCCAGAAAATATCATATTCGTAAAGCAGAAACATAGACGAACTCCTATGAATGTGAAAAATAGACCGGATTAGTCGATTCGACCTGGAATTCATTGTCAAGTCATCCACAACTGTTTGTTTAGTCAAACCAACAATTCAGTTTGATCGAATCGTCTAGTTTCGTTTGTTTGCTGTTGCGTTTTAAGATTTATTGATTGGAATTAATCCTATTTACATTTCACTTATTTCGATTTAATTTCGATATAGTACTAATTTGTATTCGATATAGTACTAATTTGTATAGTAATAGTATAAATAGATATTTATACTATTACATTTATACTATTACATAGATATTTATACTATTACTATATAGTATAGTAGAATACTATACAAATCCAAAACAAGTAAAACTTTTTTGTTTTCACTTCATTTCGTATTTTTCTAAATAAAAGGAATTCTAATATATAACTAATATCTAATATGTATTAGAAATAAAAAAAAAAAAAAAAAACCTTTTCTCTTTTCTATTATCTTATTATCTATTATATATATAGAATATATATAGAATATAGAATAAATTTATATATATATTATATAGTATATTATATAGTTATATATAGAATATAGAATAAATTTATATATAGTTATATATAGAATACATTTTTTATTTTCTATCTATATTTTATAGATATTATATCTTTTTATAGATATTATCTATATATATATTATCTATATATATATATTTAATATATATTATATATATTTATGAGATTCTGTTGAAATGCGCTTTTGTTTTCAGTTTCTGAGCGATCTCCCTGTGAGCGAGCTTATGGGAATGATTTTAACCAAGCAACTGGAAGCGACCAGTTCCAATCAACAAAGAATACAATAATTAGGAAAAAAACTATACAACTTTTTTTATTTGTATTTGGATATTCTTTATTGTTTTAGTTTGCTTTAGTTTTAAGAATATTATTTTCATTTCATTTTTATTAATTTAATAAATATTTTTTTATTAATTTAATAAATATTTTAAATTAATAAAATATAAAAATTAATAAAATATAAAAATTAATAAAATATAAAAATTAATAAAATATAAAATAAAAATATAAAATATAGGGCTATACGGACTCGAACCGTAGACCTTCTCGGTAAAACAGATCGAACTGATTATTATCAAAATGATTCGACCTATTTCAAAGACCCAACATGCATTTTTTTGCATTGGGCTCTTTCATTAACTGATAGAAATATCAGTTAGTCTACCATATATATATTTTTTCTCTTAGAAAAAAAAGGAAGATGGTTCCATGTGCTCTGATTCATTACTGATACAGGAGCACTACCAAAGTGTTTCAAAGAAGGGAAAGTTTATCTTGACGTAGGTCTGCTTCTGGCCTAGATCAACCTAAGTTAAATGAAGTCTCTATCATCCTGATTAAAAAATCAAAGATGAAACTTCATACACCTTAAGATTCATAGGACGAAAAGAGAATTTTTGAGGTCCTTATACTCATTATGCCTAGCATTGAATAGACTGGGTATTCGCCCTATCAATATCTCAAATCAATGATAGGTTCGATTCGGATCCTGCTCCTGCCTAAACGGCACCCGAATCGAACCAAACCATTTGTCAGGCTATTGTTCTCTTGTTTTGTTCCTTCAAAGTAATGGAGTAAGACATCGATTTCTCAAAAGGATCAATTTTTTTTGATTGCATGATAGACTCCCCTGAAAAACATTGGCGCGCGTGTAAACGAGGTGCTCTACCTAACTGAGCTATAGCCCTTGTGTTTGTGATACATATTTTATCATATTATTTAGATAATTTCTTGTCAAGATGAATATTACATGATCCAACATCATAATCATACCTTTTTGGTCGGTTTGATTGGTATTGCTTAGAAGTAATATCGGATTTATAATCCATCGATGTGATAGGTCCCTTTTCTTTCTCTTTATGATTCCTTATGATAATAAATGACCTACTTAACTCAGTGGTTAGAGTATTGCTTTCATACGGCGGGAGTCATTGGTTCAAATCCAATAGTAGGTAGAACTTATTAGATACCATTGATCCCGGTGTCTAATAAGTTTTTCTACCCACCTTCTTTTATTGATTTTCTATCTTTTTCATCCTATTCTATTTCCGTTTTCAATTTTCAAATTTTTCGTTAGATCAAATTTCACTATTTCACTTTTGATTGTATTTGATTCTATTTAATCAGCAGAATAAAAATGGGATGTAGAAACGAAAGTTCTGTTTATACGGAAATTCTTTCGATTAACCAACTAGTTACGAAATCGCGTTGATAGCCTTTACTCGTGTCCTAGCCCATCTGAGAGCTAGATTTGCCTCAATTGTTTGCCTCTTGCCTTCAGCTTTCCTCAAGTTAGCTTCCGCTATTTCAAGAGCTTGCTGAGCTTCTTGTGGATCAATGTCACTACCCTTTTCCGCATCCTTTCCAAAAATAGTGATTTCATTATTGACTATTCTAGCAAAACCACCCATCAGAGCCATCGTTAACCATTGGTCGTTAAGGCGTATTCTCAAAATACCTATATCTACAACTGTGGCAATAGGCGCGTGATTTGGTAATACGCCAATTTGTCCGCTATTAGTAGATAAAATGATTTCTTTCACTTCTGAATCCCAAACAATTCGATTATGGGTGAGTACGCAAAGATTTAAGGTCATTTATTCAATTTGCTCTCCATTTCTAAGTTCGTAGCCTTCGCAGTAGCTTCATCGATGTTACCTACCAAATAAAAGGCCTGTTCAGGAAGACCGTCTAATTCTCCGGAAAGGATCAATTGAAATCCTCTAATTGTTTCTGCTAGGCCAACATATTTCCTCCGGGGAACCAGTAAATACTTCCGCTACGAAAAAGGGTTGTGATAAGAAACGCTCAATTTTTCGCGCTCTTGCTACGGTTAAGCGATCCTCTTCGGACACTTCGTCCAACCCCAGGATAGCTATAATGTCCTGAAGTTCTTTGTAACGTTGTAAGGTTTGCTTAACCCTTTGCGCAGTTTCATAATGTTCCTTTCCAACGATTCGAGGTTGGAGCATAGTTGACGTTGAGTCTAAAGGATCTACCGCTGGATAGATACCTTTGGCAGCTAATCCTCTTGATAGTACGGTAGTAGCATCTAAATGCGCAAATGTTGTGGCAGGGGCAGGGTCGGTCAAATCATCCGCGGGTACATAAACTGCTTGAATAGAAGTTATGGATCCCTCCTTGGTAGAAGTAATTCTTTCTTGTAAAGAACCCATTTCGGTACTAAGGGTGGGTTGATAACCCACAGCGGAAGGCATTCTACCCAATAAGGCAGATACTTCGGATCCCGCTTGGACAAAACGGAAGATATTGTCTATAAATAGAAGTACGTTTTGTTTATTAACATCTCGGAAATATTCCGCCATAGTTAGGGCAGTCAACCCAACTCTCATACGAGCTCCTGGCGGTTCATTCATCTGACCGTAGACTAAAGCCACTTTTGATTCCGCAAGATTTTGTTCATTAATTACTCCAGATTCTTTCATTTCCATGTAAAGATCATTTCCTTCACGAGTACGTTCACCTACTCCGCCAAATACGGATACACCCCCATGAGCTTTGGCAATGTTGTTGATCAATTCCATAATGAGTACTGTTTTACCTACCCCAGCTCCCCCAAATAGTCCGATTTTTCCTCCACGACGATAAGGAGCTAAAAGATCGACTACTTTAATTCCTGTTTCAAAAATAGATAATTTTGTATCTAATTGTATGAAAGCGGGCGCAGGTTTATGAATAGGGGATGTTGTGCGAGTATCTACAGGACCTAAATTATCAACGGGCTCCCCAAGCACGTTAAAAATTCGTCCTAGGGTCGCTCCGCCGACTGGAACACTTAGAGGAGCTCCCGTGTTAATCACTTCCATTCCTCTCATTAGACCATCTGTAGCGCTCATAGCTACAGCTCTAACTCGATTGTTTCCTAATAATTGCTGTACCTCACAAGTTACATTAATTTGTTGACCGATGGTATCTCGACCCTTAACTACCAAAGCGTTGTAAATATTAGGCATCTTGCCCGGGGGAAAGGCTACATCCAGTACTGGACCGATGATTTGAGAAATACGTCCCAGATTTTCTTTTTCAAGCGTGGAAACTCCAGGAACAGAAGTAGTAGGATTTATTCTCATAATAAAATAAAGTGAAATATGTCAATTTTTTTTTTCGAAAATTTTCTAATAAAAAAAATCTTCGACAGCAAGTTGATCGGTTAATTCAATAAGAAATGGGGATTAGCACTCGATTTCGTTGGTACCATCCAATTGAATGCAATTCAATTGGATTGTTTCCTTATTCAATGAAGGAATTTTTAAGTTCAACCAACCTATTTGCAAAATATCAAGTGGATAAATAAATAACAATTTTGAGAGAGTCTTTCATTTGTCTATCATTGTCTTTCATTTGTCTATCATTATAGGCAATACCATCCATATTATCTATGGAATTCGAACCCGAACTCTATTTACGATTCCTTATTTCTATCTCATTAGCCCTTATTTCATTTCGTATTTTATTTTAGCATATCGATTTTTTTTTACGTCCAACCTATCCCCCCTTTTTCCATCTATATTCCTTTTTTTTCATTTCATAAACGAATTACGCATATTTTCACATCTAGGATTTACATATACAACATATATTACTGTCAAGAGTGAATTTCTTATTCTTTCTTATTTCTTATTATTGAATTTATATTATTTCTTATTTTATATTATTTCTTATTATCTTATTATCTTATTATTGATTATTATTGACTATTGACTTATTATTGAATTTATATTATTATAGTATTATCTTATTATTGACTATTGACTTATTATTGAATTTATATATTTTATATTTAATTTATATATTTTATATATATATTTTATATTTATAATTCTAATTATAATTATATATTTATAATATTTCTATTTCATTTATTTCATTTTCATTTCGATTCAAAAAAAAAGTAAGGAATTCTAAACTTGAAAAACACGGATTGGGTTGCGCCATACATATGAAAGAATATAGAATATGAAAGAATATAGAATAATGATGTATTTGGCGAATCAAATACCATGGTCTAATAAGGAACCTTTCGGATTAGTTGATAATTTTTTGAAAGATTTCTTCGAAAAGGTTTCATTAACTCCTAATTTATGCCGAGCAGACCTTGTTGTTGCGAAAATTTTCAATTCATGAGTTGTAGGGAGGGGCTTATGTCACCACAAACAGAGACTAAAGCAAGTGTTGGATTCAAAGCTGGTGTTAAAGAGTATAAATTGACTTATTATACTCCTGAATATGAAGTCAAAGATACTGATATCTTGGCAGCCTTCCGAGTAACTCCTCAACCCGGAGTTCCGCCCGAGGAAGCAGGGGCAGCAGTAGCTGCTGAATCTTCTACTGGTACATGGACAACCGTGTGGACCGATGGGCTTACCAGCCTTGATCGTTACAAAGGGCGATGCTACCACATTGAGCCCGTTGCTGGAGAAGAAAATCAATATATATGTTATGTAGCTTACCCCTTAGACCTTTTTGAAGAAGGTTCTGTTACTAACATGTTTACTTCCATTGTGGGTAATGTATTTGGGTTCAAAGCCCTGCGCGCTCTACGTCTAGAGGATCTGCGAATCCCTCCTTCTTATACTAAAACTTTCCAAGGCCCGCCTCATGGCATCCAGGTTGAAAGAGATAAATTGAACAAGTACGGTCGCCCCCTATTAGGATGTACTATTAAACCTAAATTGGGGTTATCCGCTAAGAACTACGGTAGAGCAGTTTATGAATGTCTACGTGGTGGACTTGATTTTACCAAAGATGATGAGAATGTGAACTCCCAACCATTTATGCGTTGGAGAGACCGTTTCTTATTTTGTGCCGAAGCAATTTTTAAAGCACAGGCTGAAACAGGTGAAATCAAAGGGCATTACTTGAATGCTACTGCGGGTACATGTGAAGAAATGATTAAAAGGGCCATATTTGCCAGAGAATTGGGAGCTCCCATCGTAATGCATGACTACTTAACAGGTGGGTTCACTGCAAATACTAGCTTGGCTCATTATTGCCGAGATAATGGTCTACTTCTTCACATCCATCGCGCAATGCACGCAGTTATTGATAGACAGAAGAATCATGGTATGCACTTTCGTGTACTAGCTAAAGCTTTACGTCTGTCTGGTGGAGATCATATTCACGCTGGTACAGTAGTAGGTAAACTTGAAGGAGAAAGGGACATAACTTTGGGCTTTGTTGATTTACTACGTGATGATTTTATTGAAAAAGATCGAAGCCGTGGTATTTATTTCACTCAAGATTGGGTTTCTATACCAGGTGTTCTGCCCGTAGCTTCGGGGGGTATTCACGTTTGGCATATGCCTGCTTTGACCGAGATCTTTGGAGATGATTCCGTACTACAATTCGGTGGAGGAACTTTAGGACACCCTTGGGGAAATGCACCGGGTGCCGTAGCTAATCGAGTAGCTTTAGAAGCATGTGTAAAAGCTCGTAATGAGGGACGTGACCTTGCCCGCCAGGGTAATGAAATTATCCGCGAGGCTGGCAAATGGAGTATGGAACTAGCTGCTGCTTGTGAAGTATGGAAGGAGATCAAATTTGAATTCGAAGCAATGGATACTTTAGATAAATAAAATTTGAATTCGAAGCAATGGATACTTTGTAATCCAGTAATTACTGTTGGTTTGTTGAATTGCAATTAAACTCGGCCCAATCTTTTACTAAAAGGATTGAGCCGATCCTAAAGATTGGTGTATTCTTTTCTATCCTATTCGTTCCGTGTTGGAATAGAAACTTATTGTATTAGTAGACGAGATTTTATTGTATTAGTAGACGATATTTTACGAAAAAGGTTCTTGATAGGAGAAAAATTTCTTTTTTCAATTTTTTCAGTGCGAATTTTACACAACATAGGGAAATCGCTATTTCTAATTGAAAATTTATATTTATAATTGAAAAGAAAAAAGTAAAGTATCATATATCATATATAATGAACTGATACTCCAGGTTCTCACAAACGAGAATCCTTTACTTCAATATTCACTCATTATTAGTTTAATGATTGTATCCATTATGCGTATTCCGATAGGAAATAAATGATTTTTTTTTTTTCATCAAATGACTATTCATCTATTATACTTTACATCTAAATAGAGGCAAGAAAACTCTATGGAAAAATTATGGTTCAATTTTATCTTGTCTAAGGGGGAATTAGAATACAGATGTGGGCTAAGTAAATCAATGGATAGCCTTGGTCCTATTGAAAATACTAGTGTAAACGAAGACCCGGTTAGAAATGATATGGATAAAAACATTCATGGTTGTAGTGACAGCTCTAGTTATTACAGTAAGGTTGATCATTTAGTTGGCGTCAAAGACATTCGGAATTTCATTTCTGATGACACCCGAATTAGGGTTTTAATTAGGGATAGTAATCAGGATAATGATAGTAATCAGGATAATTATTCTCTATATTTTAATAGTGAAAATCAAATTTTTGAGATTGACAATGACGATCCCCACTATGATTTTAACTTGTATGATACTAACTATAGTTGGAATAATCACATTAAGAGTTGTATTAACTCTTATCTTCGTTCTCAAACCTGTATTGATAGTTCCATTTTAAGTGGTAGTGACAATTACAATGATAGTTATATTTATAATTGCATTTGTGGTTACATTTGTGTTGAAGGTGGAAATAGTAGTGAAGACAATGGTTTAACTCTAAAAGAAAGTTGCGCAAATGGTAATGATTTAACTCTAAAAGAAAGTTGCGCAAATGGTAATGATTTAACTCTAAAAGAAAGTTGCGCAAATGGTAATGATTTAACTCTAAAAGAAAGTTGCGCAAATGGTAATGATTTAACTCTAAAAGAAAGTTGCGCAAATGGTAATGATTTAACTCTAAAAGAAAGTTGCGCAAATGGTAATGATTTAACTCTAAAAGAAAGTTGCGCAAATGGTAATGATTTAGAAAGGCCTAAAGATTTCAAGCATTTGTGGGTTCTATGCGAAAATGAAGATTGTTATGGATTAAATTATAAGAAATTTCTTAAGCCAAAAATGAATATTTGTGAATACTGTGGATATCATTTGAAAATGAGTAGTTCAGATAGAATCGAACTTTCGATTGATCCAGGTACTTGGGATCCTATGGATGAAGACATGATCTCTCTGGATCCCATTGAATTTCAGTATGACGAAGATGGTATTGATTATGATCCATTTCAGTCTGACGAAGATGGTATTGATTATGATCCATTTCAGTCTGACGAAGATGGTTCTGACGAAGCTGACGAAGATGGTTCTGACGAAGCTGACGAAGATGGTTCTGACGAAGCTGACGAAGATGGTTCTGACGAAGCTGACGAAGATGGTTCTGACGAAGCTGACGAAGATGGTTCTGACGAAGCTGACGAAGATGGTTCTGACGAAGATGGTATTGATTATGATCCATTTCAGTCTGACCAAGAAGAGCCTTATATGGATGGTATTGATTCTGATCCATTTCAGTATGACGAAGATAAAGTTCAGTATGACGAAGATAAAGTTCAGTATGACAAAGATAAAGTTCAGTTTGACAAAGATAAAGTTCAGTATGACAAAGATAAAGTTCAGTTTAACAAAGATAAAGATGGTATTAATTATGATCCATTTCAGTTTAACAAAGATAAAGATGGTCTTGATTCTGATCCATTTCAGTATGACGAAGATAAAGTTCAGTATGACAAAGATAAAGTTCAGTTTGACAAAGATAAAGTTCAGTTTGACAAAGATAAAGTTCAGTTTGACAAAGATAAAGATAAAGATGGTATTGATTATGATCCATTTCAGTTTGACAAAGATAAAGATGGTATTGATTCTGATCCATTTCAGTATGACGAAGATGGTATTGATTCTTATCCGTTTGAGTATGACGAAGATGGTATTGATTCTGATCCGTTTGAGTATGACGAAGAGCCCTATAAAGATCGTCTTGATTCTTATCAAAGAGAGACAGGATTAACTGAGGCTATTCAAACAGGTACGGGTCAACTAAACGGTATTCCTATAGCAATCGGGGTTATGGATTTTCAGTTTATGGGGGGTAGTATGGGATCCGCAGTAGGCGAGAAAATCACCCGTTTGATCGAATATGCTACCAATAATTTTTTGCCTCTTATTCTAGTGTGTGCTTCCGGAGGAGCACGCATGCAAGAAGGAAGTTTGAGCTTGATGCAAATGGCTAAAATATCTTCTGCTTTATATGATTATCAATCAAATAAAAAGTTATTTTATGTATCAATTCTTACATCTCCTACTACTGGTGGAGTGACCGCGAGTTTTGGTATGTTGGGGGATATCATTATTGCTGAACCCAATGCCTATATTGCATTTGCGGGTAAAAGAGTAATTGAGCAAACATTGAATATAACAGTACCTGAAGGTTCACAGGAGGCTGAATATTTATTCCATAAGGGTTTATTCGATCCAATCGTACCACGTAATCCTTTAAAGGGTGTTCTGAGTGAGTTATTTCAGTTCCACGGTTTTTTTCCTTTGAATCAAAATTCAATCAAGTAGAGTCTTAAGTTAAATTATTTTCTTTGTAGTGAAAAGGCAGTTAGTTAGTTTATCAGAATCAAAGTCAAAGCCCGCATAATGGGCTTTGACTTTGTGACATAAAATGGAATTGTCGAAAAACGAATTTTATCTTGCTCTATTGCGTATGTTTATATAATTCAAATATAGAAAAAATATAAATATAGAGTTTTGCATCTTTCTATATCTCCCGAGAATTCTATTTTTACTAAAAATCCCTGTTCTTGGATCGGATTCTAACGAATCGAATCTTTCGACAATTTGTAATAAACTCTTTCTCAATTTGTAATAAACTCTTTCTTTATTAAATTCAAATTAGAAATTAAAATTAGAAGACAAGAACAATAGAATAATAATAATAAGAAAAGTAGGAATAAAGTAAGATAATAAAGAAAGTGGATTATCTTATCATACACCTATTTTATTTCATTTAGAAAGATGGGCAAGTCCCTTTATTTAATTCTACATTCCTTGCACTTATTAGATAAGATATATATATTAGATATATATACTCGCTTAGATATACTTAGTATTTAGATATACTTAGTATTTAGATATACTTAGTATAATATTTAGATATACTTAGTATTTAGATATACTTAGTATAATATTTAGATATACTTAGTATTTCGATATACTTAGTATAATATTTAGATATACTTAGTATAATATACGAATTATAATATAATTATTATAAGATATATTTATAACTAACTTTATAACTAACAATATAACAATAACAGGTACGAATATTAAATTGAGGTACCCATTTTATGACAATTCCCTCTATTTTTGTGCCTTTAGTAGGCCTAGTATTTCCGGCAATTGCAATGGCTTCTTTATCTTTGTATGTTCAAAAAACTAAGATTTTTTAGATTCGATGGGGCCAAGGCCAAGACCAAATCTTATCTATTTTTTTTTTCACGACTTAGATGCCACGGATATCTATTTAGTAGAATATTGTATAACATCCATCCGGCTTCCCCGAACATAAATGAAAAAGCTCCTCTTATGCATACGTAAACATGATATAGGGGTAAATGAATTATAGCAAGTGGATCGGTACCGGACGAATGTATGAAATTAAAGTCTATATATCTAGTAGATCTGTATAGGGGATCATATAAAGGGGATGATTTTAGATCTAAGCAATTTGATGAATTACTTCTAAAAGTTCATATCAAAATAGCACTAGTTGATGAGAGTTACTTCGGAAACAAAAAAAGTAAAGTCAAATTTTTTTGCTTATTTTCTCAATTCCAATAAAATGCAACTGGATCTAGTATGTATGAGTTGGCGATCAGAATCTATATGGATAGAATTTATAGTGGGGTCTCGAAAAACAAGCAATTTCTGCTGGGCCTTTATTCTTTTTTTTGGTTCATTAGGGTTTTTATTAGTTGGAACTTCTAGTTATCTTGGTAGGAATTTGATATCTTTATTTCCGTCTCAGCAAATAGTTTTTTTTCCACAAGGAATCGTGATGTCTTTCTATGGGATCGCGGGTCTCTTTATTAGTTCCTATTTGTGGTGCACGATTTTTTGGAATGTAGGTAGTGGTTATGATCGATTCGATAGAAAAGAGGGAATAGTATGTATTTTTCGTTGGGGTTTTCCTGGAAAAAATCGTCGCATCTTTCTACGATTCCTTATGAAAGATATTCAGTCCATCAGAATAGAAGTTAAAGAGGGTATTTATGCTCGGCGTGTCCTTTATATGGAAATCAGAGGCCAGGGGGCCGTTCCCTTGACTCGTACTGATGAGAATTTGACTCCACGAGAAATTGAGCAAAAAGCTGCTGAATTGGCCTATTTTTTGCGTGTACCGATTGAAGTCTTTTGAAATGAATTGCAGAATAAATGCTTTCTCGGCAGGAGGAAAAAACTCAAGACAAGAAGCCTCTTTTTTCTATAGCAGAACTAAACTGAAGTTTCTTAAGAATGCCCACTCGAACCAAAGAAGACGTATACGGAAGAGTCATAACATAAAACAAAACTGTTTTTTTTTTTTTGTCCACAAAAATTGTTTTTTATGCGTCTGTAAATGTAAAACCACTCAACTTAATTCAGTAACAAAACAAGCAAGAAATCGAAATAATGGATTCATCTCATATATCAAAGTATTTCGAAATATTTAACTTTTTATTTTCAATATTTGGAGTTGATACGTTAGATACAGATAGATTATATCTTGTAAATTTTCTCTACTTTCCTTTTGTCAATCAGCCCCTCCCCTTTTATCCTTTCTTTTGTGCTCCTTAAGAACTAAACAAGTAGATTTCTTTCTTATAACATAATGATAAATGTAATGATAACTTTTCTGTCTTTTTTTGTCACTCATTTTTGATCATCATAATATTTTTCATAATTTTTTTTTTTTCAATTATTCCCGGACTCTAGACTATATACAGTCTAGATAACCCGCGAAAATTTTTCGACATATTTGATTGATATCTTGATATAGACAGGGAGCTCCTTCGTCTCAAAATCTGAATAGAATAATCTTTATTATTTGAAGCGGTTCTTTCGGGCAGTTATCGAAAGAGGGCAATTGCTTCGAATTTGATCAATTGAGATATCTGGAAACAATAATATATATATATATTTCATTCGAACATTCGAATTCAAAGTGGATTCTTATTTTCTATTTCTGTACTCTTTTTAGATTCAAGGACTAAGCACTGAATCAAAAAAAAAAAAAACAGAGAATAGATTCATGGGCCCCTACCTTATAATTTATCTTATAATTTATAATATAATGAAAGTCATGCTTGATAGAAAGATTAGATCACATAAAGTCAACGAATGAGGTGGGTTCATTAACAATTCACAGATGAAAAAATGGCAAAAAAGAAAGCATTCACTCCCCTTCTATATTTTGCATCTATAGTATTTTTGCCCTGGTGGATCTCTCTCTCATTTAATAAAAGTCTGAAATCTTGGATTACTAATTGGTGGAATACTAGGCAATCCGAAACTTTTTTGAATGATATTCAAGAAAAAAGTATTCTAGAACAATTCATAGAAGTAGAGGAACTCCTCCTGTTGGACGAAATGATAAAAGAATACCCGGAAACACATCTACAAAAACTTCGTATAGGAATCCACAAAGAAACGATCCAATTGATCAAGATGCACAATGAGGATCGTATCCATACGATTTTGCACTTCTCGACAAATCTAATCTGTTTCGTTATTCTAAGTGGTTATTCTATTTTGGGTAATGAAGAACTTGTTATTCTTAACTCTTGGGTTCAAGAATTCCTATATAATTTAAGCGACACAATAAAAGCTTTTTCTATTCTTTTATTAACTGAGTTCTGTGTCGGATTCCATTCGCACCACGGTTGGGAACTAATGATTGGCTATATCTACAAAGATTTTGGATTTGCTCATAATGATCAAATTATATCTGTTCTTGCTTGTACCCTTCCAGTCATTCTAGATACAATTTTTAAATATTCGATCTTTCGTTATTTAAATCATGTATCGCCGTCACTTGTAGTTATTTATCATTCACTGACTGACTGAAAAATGATTCACGGATTCAATTAGAATCTTTCTTACTTTGTATATAAGCAAAGAATGCAAAGTCGTACTTACTTTACTCTTTCTACCCATCAGGGGAATACAATTCCTCCTCTATTTCAGTAAATTTTTTTTTTTTTCAGTAAAAGTAAATAGCAGAATCGTGGATAGGGAACTATACTAGTGACCTACCTAATTTTATTGTAGAAATTTTCGGGATCAATGATTGTACCATGCAAACTAGAAATACTTTTTCTTGGATAAAGGAGGAGATTACTCGATCCATTTCCGTATCGCTCATGATCTATATAATAACCGGGGCATCCATTTCAAATGCATATCCCATTTTTGCGCAGCAGGGGTATGAAAATCCACGAGAAGCAACTGGGCGTATTGTATGTGCCAATTGCCATTTAGCTAATAAACCCGTGGATATTGAGGTTCCACAAGCGGTACTTCCTGATACTGTATTTGAAGCGGTTGTTAGAATTCCTTATGATATGCAACTGAAACAAGTTCTTGCTAATGGTAAGAAAGGGGCTTTGAATGTGGGTGCTGTTCTTATTTTACCGGAGGGGTTTGAGTTAGCCCCACCTGATCGTATTTCGCCCGAGATGAAAGAAAAGATAGGCAATCTGTCTTTTCAGAACTACCGCCCCACTCAGAAAAATATTCTTGTGATAGGTCCTGTTCCTGGTCAAAAATATAGTGAAATCACCTTTCCTATTCTTTCCCCAGACCCTGCTAGTAATAAGGATGTTCATTTCTTAAAATATCCCATATACGTAGGCGGAAATAGGGGAAGGGGTCAGATTTATCCCGACGGGAACAAAAGTAACAATACAATTTATAATGCTACGGCAACAGGTATAGTAAGCAAAATCATACGAAAAGAAAAAGGGGGGTACGAAATAACCATAACGGATGCATTGGATGGACATCAAGTGGTTGATATTATCCCCCCAGGACCAGAACTTCTTGTTTCAGAGGGTGAATCTATCAAACTTGATCAACCATTAACAAGTAATCCTAATGTGGGTGGATTTGGTCAGGGGGATGCAGAAATAGTACTTCAAGATCCACTACGTGTCCAAGGCCTTTTGTTCTTCTTGGCATCTATTGTTTTTGCACAAATCTTTTTGGTTCTTAAAAAGAAACAATTTGAAAAGGTTCAAGTGTCCGAAATGAATTTCTAGATCCGTGGATTTATCAACATCAAATTTGTAAAAAAGAACAAATTCTTCCTGGCAATTAGGTTAGGTATGATGAAAAAAGTATGAAAAGTCTTTTGCTTGTTTATATTCTTTCTCTAGGAATTACTTTTACCGCATTCAAAATCTGTATATTGTGAAGAAGACTATTTGTCTTTACCCCTTCTTTTCTTTTTTCAATCTAAATGGGAGGGGTGTAATTATATCCCTATTGTCAGATTGAAATGTCACAGAATGGGTTTTGTTTTCTAAATTCAATTTGATTAGATACTAAACATAAGATAAGTAAGCGGAGAATAGAAAGGAAGGATAAATGAGGGGAACAAATAATTACAGGGAGTATTCTTCGTCTTCCTAGCCTTCGGCACAAGAAAAGGATGTGTAAAATTCCTTTTCTTGTGTCGAAATAATAACAATTCCGGATCCCATTCGTCAAAGATTTCTATTCTTAGTTTATATTTTTCCAGATTTTTCAGAACCCTTTATTTTTTTAGATTTACTTATAATAGATAATAGATTATAATAGATAATAGAATAAGTAATAAAGTAATCGAATAAGTAATAAGGATAATATAATAAGTATAAAATAAGTATAAATAAGTATAAAATAAGTATAAGTATAAATAAGTATAATATAATATAATAAGTAATGGACAACCAAAAAAAAGAGAAGGAATCCTTTTTTTTATAAATATAAAATAGAAGCAAGGCGATGAACTTATAAAAAAATTTCAAACTTTGATGAAATACTAAAATAAATAGAGTAAGGTTAGACTAGTCTAGAAAGGGTTTGCTTGATATCTGGTCGACAGAAAAAAAAAAGAAATATTAAAATTAAATATTAAAATATTAAAATTAAATATTAAAAAAAATTAAATATTAAAATTAAATATATATTGTGATTGTGTCATCCAGGAAAAGGAAATTGAGTGATTCCTTTTTTTCTTCTAACCTTGAAAGTATCGATAGATACTATCGAAGAACAGATGCTATGAATCAATTAATCGAGTTCATTTTTCAAAAACATCATCGGAAAAAGTGATCTATTTGTTGTCATTTATATTTATACGAACAAAATATTATGATCATTAAGAATTCAACGGGACCCCTCCTCGCGAATCAGACAAAGAAAGAGGAGGCGGGCCCCGTTGAGTTCTTACACTTTCATGCCTATAACTTAGTTCATCCCATTATTACATATTACAGGGACGAACCCAATCCAGAATATGAACCATAAAAGAAAATACCTATTAAACCGATCACAGGAATACCAGTTACCGTACCTATTATCCAAAGAGGAATCCTTCCAGTAGTATCGGCCATTTATCCCGCTTCCCTCCACATTTCATCAAGTGGTCATGCTAAAGACATAAACAGTCATAGATAATTATGAGATGCAATCCTTCCGAATGGGATAAGAGAATTCCTACTATTATTTAGTATTCTACTACTCTTTTTTTCTTAATTGAAGAAATAATTGGAAAATAAAACAGCAAGTACAAAAATGAGTAATAACCCCCAGTAGAGACTGGTACGATTCAATTCAACATTTTGTTCGTTCGGGTTTGATTGTGTCATAGCTCTATAATTAATTCGGATTAGGTTTATCGTTGGATGAACTGCATTGCTGATATTGACCCCAAAAAAGAAACGGTAGGTACAGCTAGTCCGTGAACAGCCAACCATCGCACTGTAAAAATTGGATAGGTTCGATCTATGGTCATTGGGTCCTCCTAAAAAGATCTACTAAATTCATCGAGTTGTTCCAAAGAATCAAAACGGCCGGTTATTAATGGAATTCCTTGTCGGCTCTCTGTAAAATACTCGTTTGGACGAGGGCTTCCAAACACATCATAAGCTAAACCTGTGCTGACGAATAACCAACCCGCAATGAATAGGGAAGGTATAGTAATACTATGAATGATCCAGTATCGAATACTGGTAATAATATCAGCAAAAGAACGTTCTCCTGTGCTTCCAGACATGCTGAGCTCCGCATATTCTTGTAGGGGATCGATTCCGTAAAAGATGAGATCAGTAAACGGAAATTCACTGAAATTCAATCTTTGTGAGATCGTCAATATTGTACCAAAGGTATTTTTAGAGTATACCGAATCAGTATAGCTATCCTTCTTCTGACACAGCAACGCAATTTCAAACAGTATATCGACATGAAGTGCTAGATAATTTCTTTCTTCTTCTTGCTTGTCGATGTATAACCACGTATCATGCGATAGAAAATTCCTCAAATTCCTGGAATATAATATAGGGGATTCTATTATTGGTTTGGGGCTAGAAACGGAAGATCAGGTAACCCGTGAATCCAACAAGTTTATAATAATTCATGAAGGAAATTATCATATTTCCGCAAGTCAATTAGATGCGAAATCTAAAAATTGACTTTTTTTCGTAATTGCATAAGAGGTTTTGTTTTTTGTTGTAAGCCCTCCTTTTTTTATTTTAAGGAATTGCTTAGTCGTCTAGTAACAAGTAAGAGTAGTCGATAGTATTAGATATAGATAAAAAAAAGAGCAAGGAATAAAAAAAAAATTCTACTAATCAATATTTGTGAGGCGGCCTTTCTTGTATTCTTGTATTAGATCCAAAGGTTTTTTCTTGACCTAACTACAAAGATGATGAATCTATTTCTTTTTCTTTTCTACTCTTGTCCTGCCGCTCTATTTTTGTGAATACCGTTTAGAATGATTGATGAATCAAAAAATTTCAATTGAACTTATTCTTTCAATTGGTATTTTTGCTTATCCCCGTCTCTTTTAAAAATTGAAACTTAGGTAAGTGCTTTATAAACATATGTATAAAAAGAACATATTTCATTTAGCTCCTTCATGCCTACTCTAACTAGTTATTTCGGTTTTTTACTAGCGGCTTTAACTATAACCTCAGCTCTATTTATTGGTCTGAGTAAGATACGACTTATTTGAAAATTAATTGAATGAACGAACAATTAATAAAAACAAAGTTTTCTGTCCTATTCCATATATTCTATAGTTCCTTACCGTGTTAATTATCAATTATTAGTTATTGATATTCATGGGCAATAGAGATTAATATTTAGGGATAGATATTACCTTTCTTTTTCTCCTTTCAAATAAATTGAAATGATTGAAGTTTTTCTATTTGGAATCGTCTTAGGTCTAATTCCTATTACTTTGGCTGGATTATTCGTAACCGCATATTTACAATACATACGTGGTGATCAGTTGGACCTTTGATTAATTAACATCTCTTTTTTTGACTGACCCCTTTAATTTTAATTTAATTAATTTAATTCAAGGAGGTCAAATTCGAATTGCTGTTCAATTTTTTTTTTTTTTTTTTTTTTTTCAGTTCGGTGTAATTTTCGACTTAACAAGAGCGGAATCACGCTCTGTAGGATTTGAACCTACGACATTGGGTTTTGGAGACCCACGTTCTACCGAACTGAACTAAGAGCGCTTTCTTATCATAATAAATAAGACTGTAAAAAAGAGGATTCTTTTATTTTATAACACCCAATACATCGTGCACACCTATACTATCATATATCATATATAATATGAGAAAATGATAGATTATGTATGCTTAATTTTAATCAATCTAAAACTAAAATGGCTCCCTCCTTACTGCTCAAAGGAGAAGTAATAGGTAGGGATGACAGGATTTGAACCCGTGACATTTTGTACCCAAAACAAACGCGCTACCAAGCTGCGCTACATCCCTTTCAATTGGCCTACGATGTTATTGTAGAGAATCCCTGTCTTGTTTTCCACACCCTTATTTCATCTATTGATATACAAAAATTATCTTTCCATTTCCTCTTTTTGGTCTCATATCATATAACAACCATATAATGAATAATAAATGAATCTTTTTGGCGGGAATTCTCAGGCAGAAAGGGACCTATTTTGCTGTTTTAAGAAAAGGAAAATCTTATCTATCGAATCATTGTACATTTAAATTTTAATTTTGAATTAGGAATTCCGGGTACAAATATACAAATACAAGTGGTCTTTAACCACACATACATGTGATTATATATGTATTACCATAATGTATGTAATACGATAAAGAAGGAGGATTTTAAATGCGAGATCTAAAAACATATCTTTCCGTAGCACCGGTACTAAGTACTCTCTGGTTCGGTTCTTTAGCGGGTTTATTGATAGAGATCAATCGTTTCTTCCCGGATGCGTTAACATTCCCTTTTTTTTAATTCTAGTTATTGTCGCGGGACGGGGTGAAAAAGATTAGATCGATATACAATCAAATATCTGTGACTAATCTCTCGCCCCCCCTTGACTTTAGTTGTTTTTAGAATTATAATTATATAAGAAATGAATTCTAATTATATAAGAAATAATTCTATTTAGTTTTTTTAGAATTCTAATTATATAAGAATTATATAAAATAAATAAGGAAGGTAGAACGAAAAAAGTGGATTGAACCTCAACAAAACTTGGGTTCAAGCTCCAATTAAATTACTAGTAGAGCGAAAAGAGAAATGTGGCTGGAACAACAGTATCCTACAAGATACTTAAAGAAAATACCGTACTGTGATTCTAAATCGAGTTAGAAATCATTGTATTACTTATTTACTATTAGTATAATACATATTGATTTACTATATTGATTGCAATTGATTGCAACGAAATCTTTCAGGATTTGGTTTTGAGTTAGCAACTTTTATTTATTTATTTTCATTCCTTTCTTCTTCACTTTTGATCGGAAAATAGAAGAGTTGGGTGAATTAAAAACTCAAAGGGGGTTCATGGCCAAGAGTAAAGATGTCCGAGTAACGATTATTTTGGAATGTACCAGTTGTGTTCGAAACGTCGTTAATAAGGAATCAACGGGCATTTCCAGGTATATTACTCAAAAAAATCGACACAATACGCCTAGTCGATTGGAATTGAAGAAATTCTGTTCCTATTGTTACAAACATACAATTCACGGGGAGATAAAGAAATAAATCGAATCAAGTACTCGTATGTCAACCCTTCCCGAGAATATGAGAAAATAGGACATTAGGTATTTAGGTAACATTAGGTATTTAGTATGAGAAAATAGGACATTAGGTATTCAGGTATAATAATATATATTATATAATATATTAAGTAATATTAAGTATATAATTAGTTAGATATAATATATAACTAATATATAACAAATATTTTATTTATATATTAGTCTATATTTGTATTTCCTTGTCTATTCCACGCTTTCTTTTTAAAGTGAAGTTTTTAGTTTTAAATTATTCGATATGCACGTTAATAAATTTTTAACCTTTTTAACCTGGTATATGATTGTATCAATATTCTTTTATTTTTTTTTATTCTATTTTTTATTTAGTTCTTATTTTTTTAATAATTTTTTTCTTTATTCTCGAGTCAATTATTTATTTTTTTAGTTTACCGTCTTCGAATGATTTTTAGTTTACAGTCTTCGAATGATTAGGAGTTGGATTTTCATTGATTAGGAATTAGATTTTTAATATCACTAACTATTTTTTTTTTTATTTTCTATTCGTGCATAATGATTATTTTAATATTGTTAATTTTAATATTGTTGTTAATTTTAATATTGTTAATATTGTATTATTTATTATATTGTATGATTTATTCATTACTATATTTTTTAGTTATTACTATATTTTGTATTTATTACTATATTTCATTATTTATTTCTTATTTTATTAATTATTTATTATTTTCGTGTCGGTTCTATATATATTTATAAATTATATTTATTTATTATTTATGTATTATCACAGTTATAGATATTTATTTAAATTATATTTATATATTAAATATATTAAAATATTAAATTATATTTATATTTTATATATTAAATATATTAAAATATGAAATTATATTTATATATATTTATAAATTATATTTATTTATTATTTATGTATTATCACAGTTATAGATATTTATTTAAATTATATTTATATATTAAATATATTAAAATATTAAATTATATTTATATTTTATATATTAAATATATTAAAATATGAAATTATATTTATATATTAAATATATTAAAATATGAAATTATATTTATATATTAAATATATTAAAATATGAAATTATATTTATATATTAAATATATTAAAATATGAAATTATATTTATATATTAAATATATTAAAATATGAAATTATATTTAAATAAATATCTATAAATAATATAATAATAAAATAAACTAATAAAATAAACAAATAAATAATAAATAAATAATTAAAATAAACTAATAAAATAAACAAATAAATAAGAAATAAATAATAAATAAATAATACAATAATAAAAAAAACAAAGCAAATCGTATTTATTCTATTAATTCTATAATTTGAATTTGATCCGATCAAAATAGGATTTTAGAAAAGGATAGGATAGGATTATTTTTAGAAATAAGGAATAAAGAAATGATGGATAAATACAAGCGATCTTTTCGTAGGCGTTTGCCCCCGATCCAATCGGGGGATCGAATTGATTATAGCATGAGTTTAATTAGTCGATTTATTAGTGAACAAGGGAAAAATCTTATCTAGGCGAGTAAATAGATTGACTTTAAAACAACAACGATTAATTACTATTGCTATAAAACAAGCTCGTATTTTATCTTCGTTACCCTTTATTAATAATGAGAAACGATTTGAAAGAAGGGAGTCGACCGCTAGAACTAGAACCAGAAATGAGAAACGATTTGAAAGAAGAGAGTCGACCGCTAGAACTACTGCTCTTAGAACCAGAAATAAATAGGCTTACCCTTCAATTGACTCAAAATTATCAAACGTAGACTGATGCTTTATTCAAAAAATCTGATAATCAAAATTGTCGTGTCGTAAGAAAAAAGAAATAAATAAAAGAATCGAATCGGGTTGGGGAAGAAAAATAAATTTTTTTTTTTTTTATTGAGCGTCTTCGCTCATCTTGTTTTCTTGTTTTGATGACCTTATCAGAATTTTTTTATCATATTAATTTCTACTCTACCTCCCTCGAGTTCATTCTCGAGGGAACCCCATTTCATTTAAAGCATTTCGGTGGATTCCTTCCGATCTCCTTATTTTATAATCTCGTTGGAAATCATATAAAGACAATTCCTATTTGAGATAGCTATTTGTGCAAGTATTTTACGATTAAGAAGCAACTGTTTCTTGTACCGATTTTTTATTAATCTACTATAATTATAGGATACCCCCATTCCTCGAATTCCTGCATTTATTCGAGTGATCCACAAACGACGAAAATATCTTTTTTTCCTATCTCTATCCCGATCAGCCGAAACCAAAGCTCTTACTCTTTGTCTCCGAGCTATATATCCCTCTTTCATTCTGGTCATTGAATAAAAGAAATTTTGATGAATAACTAATTCTTTCTTTCAGTTATTCTTTTCTAGTCTATTAATAACAAAACGGATTCTTCCAATGTATAAAATAAAAATTCCAATGGCTTTTGCTACTATAACCGTCCCGCCCACGATTTTTCCTTTTTTCTAGGCATTTCATTTCGCCTTGAAATAAGAAATTGTATTGATACTAGGTATCAAAAAAAGCATATTAACTAAAATAAAGGAGTAAATAGAAATGGATAAATAAATAGTGGGTTCCATCGTTTCTATGGTTACTTTCTTAAACGGTGAGGTCCCCTCTATACACCGGAGCTCATTCCTTCATTTAACATTTAATTGGTAACTTGTACAGTTCACACTCTTCGGCTCTACTCATAAATTTTTCAGTAATAGATCTTTCACAACGAGATCTATCTTATACAGTAACGGTATGTAATTAGGAGGATTAATTGGGTAGCTGACCCTGTTAGTCCGTTCTTTGCAAGAGTCGAAGCATAATCTTTTTGCTTTTTAAATAGGATTTTCCCCGCTTAATGGATAAGCATTTGCTACCAATGGGGAATTTTTAAAAAATTCCAAGATTGGATTTGCGCCAATGGAAACCATAAATTTCATACACAATAGAAGGATATGGTAGATCTATCTTTTTTAGATAGTGAACGGAAGAACCCCATTCTATTCACTGGTACTGATCGTTGATACTGAAAAATTGTTTCCTTTTTCTCAGCCCATGATCTGAACAAGTCGCACATACACCCTAGTACATCTTCCTCGGCGCTGAGGACATCCCCGAAGAGCAGGGGCTTTCGTGACATTTCTAATTGGCTGTCTTGCATTTCTAATAAGTTGTTTAATAGTTGGCATGCTGAATCATATACAATCATATACATAATAGACTGGTTTAGATCGATCCTAACCAGATGATTATGAATTACTTCTTTTTCTCTTTAATAGATTAATAAAATATTAATCTATTAAAGAGAAAAAGAAGGAAAGGAATAAGAGGGATTAAATCAATCTAAATCAAAATTAAATGGTGTTCCATTGTCGTCAAATGGTGGTCTTCCATTGCCATTGTCGTCAAATGGTGGTCTTCCATTGCCATTGTCGTCAAATGGTGGTCTTCCATTGCCATTGTCGTCAAATGGTGGTCTTCCATTGCCATTGTCGTCAAATGGTGGTCTTCCATTGCCATTGTCGTCAAATGGTGGTCTTCCATTGCCATTGTCGTCAAATGGTGGTCTTCCATTGCCATTGTCGTCAAATGGTGGTCTTCCATTGCCATTGTCGTCAAATGGTGGTCTTCCATTGCCATTGTCGTTAACTAGTCTCCATTTTTTATTCACTATAGGTTTGTTATTCACTATAGGTTTGTTATTCACTATAGGTTTGTTATTCACTATAGGTTTTTCATTCACTATAGGTTTTTCATTCACTATAGGTTTTTCATTCACTATAGGTTTTTCATTCACTATAGGTTTGTTATTCACTATAGGTTTTTCATTCACTATAGGTTTTTCATTCACTATAGGTTTTTCATTCACTATAGGTTTTTCATTCACTATAGGTCTCGATTCTGTACGCACTATATGATCCACAATTCCATGATCTTTGGCTTCTTTTGCTGACATAAAATTATCTCTTTCCATGTCTTTGTTTATAACCCATCGGGGCTGGCCCGTTCTTTGTACATAAGCCTCTATGATGTCTTCTTGCATTTTCATTACTTCGTCTGTTTCCATGACCCAGTCTTTGAAGCCATCATCCTTAAGCATACTAATAGGTTGATGGATCATTACCCTGATGATATAACATACTTCTAACTCACATAATGAGGCGAGAAGAATAGCTATAGAATTGAACAACCGTACAGGCATTTTTTGCGCATTGCATACGGCTTTACAATTGCATACGGCTTTACAATGGAATTCTCTTTTTTCTTTCATCGAAAAAAAGAGAAAATATAGAGTCTATTAGACCCAGATTAATAAATAATCCAATTACCATCCTTCTTTTTCTTTTTTTTTCGGAAAAGTTTAAAAATACTATGATGGCTCCGTTGCTTTATATATTTATTTCGTCTGTGATTCAGCAATCCCAAAGTTTCTTTTTTTTTTTGAAAAAAAAAAAAGAAAGAAAAAAAATAGTCTTTTTTTTTTTCGTACTCTTTCATAACATAAATATTGTTAATAGCCTCTGGTAGGAAAAGAAAAAAAGTTTGTGACGCCTGAGATGGGCCCACGATAGCTAAGATCAAATTGGAAATGCCCCTTCTCTCATACTACTCTTTCGATACATAATCTAATATTTTTTTTTGAAAAAAAAAAAAAGAAATAAAAAAAAAATTTCATATCGAATTCAAAGTGCCATGCTATTATTACTTACTAATTCATATTTCATATGGCGAAGGCATAGTCTTCTTTTTTCTTTCCATCAATAATAAAAAAAAAAAAACTCATTGGCGCCGAGCGTGAGGGAATGCTCTGCGTTTGGTAATTTCTCCTCCGACCAAGAGAAAAGCTGCGATTGAAGCGGTCAATCCCATGGCTAGTGTATGCACATCTGGTTCCACTGCTTGCATAGTATCAAAAAGAGATAATCCAGATACTATCCCTCCGCCAGGAGAGTTTATAAAAAAAAACAGGTCTCGGCTATTACTCTCTATACTGAGATAGATCATAATACCCGCAAGTTGATTCGAGGTCTGGATATCAAGCTCTTTGCCCAAAAAAAGCAATCTTTCTCGATAAATTCGGTTGATTAGGATAAAATTGTATCCCTTAGTAGCCGTACAGGCACCTTTTGATGCATACGGTTCAACAAAAATTGCGAAAAAAAATCAATGTGTAGATTCCAGCCATCCTTTGTTTTTTCTAGTCGGACCTTTCTAACTTCTAATTTCTAATGAAGGGGCTTTTTCTTACATTTTTTAAATAAAATGAAATTTAAAATTAAATTAAAGAAAGATGAGTTTTGGCCCGTTTTCCTATAATATAGAAAAAATTCGCTAAACTTATTGCACAAACTTTTCATTGATCCATTTTTTTTTCATTGCGATTCAATCCAAATCACGATGTCATTTTCTTGTTCCTGAATGGGGTTCGTCAATTTTTTATTCAATTTTTTTAGGTTTATGCTCTACTCCGAGTAAAGATCTGCCCGATTTTTATTTGCACATATAGGACAAATGACCCAATACCACGTCTTTTTGCTATGATTTCATTTCCTTTTTTTATTTTAATTTAATTCCTTTTTCTTTCATGTTTTTCGCCAAATATTCAACGTATTTCCCATATTATTCGATTGATTAACAGTTTGAAATCGCTCTTATTTATAATTAAAAAAAAAAAGAAAAATTATGATTATGATATAGGTGGTAATCATAAATATATTACCAATTGGGTTTTTTCTAAACGGAGCCTGGATACTTCATTTTATCAGTCCAACCAAGCCAACCATAAATCATTCTAATTGAAAATATTAATCTGGATACACCCCCATGAAATGGATCTCTAATTGCACTTCATTACACTTCCCGCTACAAATTTTTGATAATTCAATCAATCTTTTTGGGGCGAAACAGGGGATATCTCGATCGGGCGAGAGAACGGGGGAATCCCATATGACCCAATATATTTGACAAGTCGCACTATATGTCAACCCAGCTTGCATCGTTATCTCCCGGAACTTGAAAAGGAACTTTTGGAATACCAACAGGCATAAAGTAAAAAGAATGTAAAATTATATTTCGCTTTGATTGTGGAAGCGTAATACGTAATGTAATACGTAATAATGGTCTTATCTTAATAATATGTAATATTATATTTCACTTTGATTGTGGAAGCGTAATACGTAATGTAATACGTAATAATGGTCTTATCTTAATAATATGTAATATTATAATATGTAATATTATATTTCACTTTGATTGTGGAAGCGTAATACGTAATGTAATACGTAATAATGGTCTTATCTTAATAATATGTAATATTATAATATGTAATATTATATTTCACTTTGATTGTGGAAGCGTAATACGTAATGTAATACGTAATAATGGTCTTATCTTAATAATATGTAATAATGGTCTTAATAATATGGGCCTTTATCATATTTTATACATAGATAGACTAAGGCCATAAAATAAAGAAAGGCGGAATGAATGAAAGAGAATTCTTACGAATAGGTCCTTTGAATGATGAACAAATAGGGATGCATTCATTCATAAAAAATAGGATCAACCCCCATTGCGTATTGATACTTATCGAGTATAGAATAGATCTGCTTCTCTTTTTTCTTCTGAGCCGAATTCTTCCCTTATTACTAATGGAATAGAACAAACATTAATCCTTTCTCCGAAAGAATCCACCGAAAAGGGGAGGTATTCCAATGCAATAAAGTTACATAGTGTCTATTTTTCGTTGATTTGATAAAGGGGTATTTCCATGGGTTTGCCTTGGTATCGTGTTCATACTGTCGTATTGAATGATCCCGGTCGCTTGCTTTCTGTTCATATAATGCATACAGCTCTGGTTGCTGGTTGGGCCGGTTCAATGGCTCTATATGAATTAGCTGTTTTTGATCCCTCCGATCCCGTTCTTGATCCAATGTGGAGACAAGGTATGTTCGTTATACCCTTCATGACTCGTTTAGGAATAACCAATTCATGGGGCGGTTGGAGTATTACGGGGCGGACTATAACAAATCCGGGTATTTGGAGTTACGAAGGTGTGGCCGGAGCACATATTGTGTTTTCTGGCTTGTGCTTCTTGGCAGCTATCTGGCATTGGGTATATTGGGATCTAGAAATTTTTTGTGATGAGCGCACAGGAAAACCCTCTTTGGATTTGCCCAAGATTTTTGGAATTCATTTATTTCTCTCAGGAGTGGCTTGCTTTGGCTTTGGCGCATTTCATGTAACAGGATTGTATGGTCCTGGAATATGGGTGTCCGACCCTTATGGACTAACCGGAAAGGTACAACCTGTAAATCCAGCGTGGGGCGTGGAAGGTTTTGATCCTTTTGTTCCGGGAGGAATAGCCTCTCATCATATTGCAGCAGGGACATTGGGCATATTAGCGGGCTTATTCCATCTTAGTGTCCGTCCGCCCCAACGTTTATACAAAGGATTACGTATGGGAAATATTGAAACCGTCCTTTCCAGTAGTATAGCTGCTGTCTTTTTTGCAGCTTTTGTTGTTACTGGAACTATGTGGTATGGTTCAGCAACTACCCCCATCGAATTATTTGGTCCTACTCGTTATCAATGGGATCAAGGATACTTCCAGCAAGAAATATATCGAAGGGTTAGTGCTGGGTTAGCCGAAAATCAAAGTTTATCAGAAGCTTGGTCTAAAATTCCTGAAAAATTAGCTTTTTATGATTACATTGGCAATAATCCGGCAAAAGGAGGATTATTCAGAGCGGGTTCAATGGACAACGGGGATGGAATAGCCGTTGGGTGGTTAGGACACCCTATCTTTAGAGATAAAGAAGGGCGTGAACTTTTTGTACGTCGTATGCCTACTTTTTTTGAAACATTTCCGGTTGTTTTGGTAGACGGAGACGGAATTGTTAGAGCGGATGTTCCTTTTAGAAGGGCAGAATCGAAGTATAGTGTCGAACAAGTAGGTGTAACTGTTGAGTTCTATGGTGGCGAACTCAATGGAGTGAGTTATAGTGATCCTGCTACTGTGAAAAAATATGCTAGACGTGCTCAATTGGGTGAAATTTTTGAATTAGATCGTGCTACTTTGAAATCCGATGGTGTTTTTCGTAGCAGTCCAAGGGGTTGGTTTACTTTTGGGCATGCTTCGTTTGCTTTGCTTTTCTTCTTCGGACACATTTGGCATGGTGCTAGAACCCTGTTCAGAGATGTTTTTGCCGGTATTGATCCAGATTTGGATGCTCAAGTGGAATTTGGAGCATTCCAAAAACTTGGAGATCCAACTACAAGAAGACAAGTAGTCTGATGCAAGATTGCTTTGTTATTTTTCGCTTCTATTTTCTGTTTGTGATTTGACATAGGCTGCTGTAAAAATCTTGATTAAAATCGCTGCCTTTTCTTTGATTCTTGTTCTTTCGTTATTTTATTCGGGAGATGATTCTAAATAAATAGGTACGGAAGCTATAATTGTAAACCACGATCGAATTTATGGAAGCATTGGTTTATACATTCCTCTTAGTATCTACTCTAGGGATAATTTTTTTCGCTATCTTTTTTCGAGAACCGCCTAAAGTTCCAACTAAAAAAATGAAATGATTTTTCATTATCTCAATTGAAGTAATGAGCCTCCCAATATTATATTGGGAGGCTCATTACTTCAATTAGTCCCCGTGTTCCTCGAATGGATCCCTTAATTGTTGAGAGGGTTGCCCAAAGGCAGTATATAAGGCGTACCCAGTAAAACTTACAAGTAAACCAGATATAGAGATGGCGACTAAAGTTGCTGTTTCCATTATTATATAATTATATAAATAATATATATAAATATAAATATAAATAATAT
Organism: Durio zibethinus; assembly: GCF_047325235.1. Taxonomy (NCBI): domain Eukaryota; kingdom Viridiplantae; phylum Streptophyta; class Magnoliopsida; order Malvales; family Malvaceae; genus Durio; species Durio zibethinus. The sequence goes on from NW_028322738.1 coordinate 40,494, forward strand.
AAATATAAATATAATTTCAAGATCACAATGGATCTATGATAAGATCGTTTATTTACAGCGGAATGATATACAAAGTCAACAGATCTCACTGAATACAAAATAAGATTTATGGCTACACAAACCGTTGAGGGTAGTTCTAGATCTGGTCCAAGACGAACTGTTGTAGGGGATTTTTTGAAACCATTGAATTCGGAATATGGTAAAGTAGCTCCTGGATGGGGAACGACTCCTTTGATGGGTGTCGCAATGGCTTTATTTTCGATATTCTTATCTATTATTTTGGAGATTTATAATTCTTCCGTTTTACTGGATGGAATTTCGCTGAATTAGATTCACAAGAACCACGAAGCCTCGCTTTTCAATACAAAAAGTGAAACTTTTAGTTCTCGGATTTTTTTTAGCCCATTCTATTTTGGTAGTTCGACCGCGAAATTTTTTTTGTTTCTGTATTTCCGGAATATGAGTGTGTGACTTGTTATAATTGATCCTATTGATAGTACAGAAAATGGGTCTGTCCTCTTGATCGAGATAGTTTTATCCCGTCGGATAGCCATTCTAGTATCTGGAGCACGGAATATATGAAATGGATCACGAAGTATTCGAACTATGATTCATACTTAATATTCAAACCTCGCGGCCGGACTCAAAAAAAAAAAAAATTTTCAAAGAAAGAGGTTTTTTATTTATAAATCGAGAAATTTTTTCTTCTTTCAAACTCTCATTTAGTTTATGCTTATTTTGATCAAAGGACAAACCTTTCTTTTCTTTGTATTTTTATTTATTATATCTATTCTATTCATTGAATAAGTGATGATCCAATAATTCTTACTCAAAGAATCTTTGGACTTAGTTTGAAGGTTTTATTGAATCATCGCGGTTCTGGTATGAATCTGAAGTTTCAATTGATTCATAGGGTCTTAACAAGAGAATTCCTATTAAAAATAAAGAAAACAAGAATAAAGCCACATTCCATATAAATAACAAATCAAAGCAAAGAAAAAGAAAAGAAATAAGTAGGTAAATAGAAGATTCAAGAGGCCTGATCAACATAAAGACGAATGCGCCGACTTGATTTTTTGGCATTATAATTACAACTACAAAAAAGAGCTTTCGGATTTTTACTCTTTTGTGTCTTCAGATAAAATTGAATGAAAAGATTAAGAAGTTTCAAACTTTCTATTCCATATCCGTTTCAGCTATTATTTGGGTGTTTTTGTTTGAGCTGTACGAGATGAAATTCTCATATACGGTTCTCAGGGGGGGAGTCCTCTTGGTTTACCTATCTCAATAAAGTCTATGATTGGTTCGAAGAACGCCTCGAGATTCAGGCGATTGCAGATGATATAACTAGTAAATATGTTCCTCCTCATGTTAACATATTTTATTGTCTAGGAGGAATTACGCTTACTTGTTTTTTGGTACAAGTAGCTACAGGATTTGCTATGACTTTTTACTATCGTCCAACCGTTACTGAGGCTTTTACTTCTGTTCAATACATAATGACTGAAGCTAACTTTGGTTGGTTAATCCGATCAGTTCATCGATGGTCGGCAAGTATGATGGTCTTAATGATGATCCTGCACGTATTTCGTGTCTATCTCACTGGTGGTTTTAAAAAACCTCGCGAATTGACTTGGGTTACAGGCGTGGTTCTGGCTGTGTTGACTGCATCTTTTGGTGTAACAGGTTATTCCTTACCTTGGGACCAAATTGGTTATTGGGCAGTCAAAATCGTAACAGGCGTTCCGGAAGCTATTCCGGTAATAGGATCGCCTTTGGTAGAGTTATTGCGTGGAAGTGCTAGTGTGGGACAATCCACTTTGACCCGTTTTTATAGTTTACACACTTTTGTATTACCCCTTCTTACTGCTGTATTTATGTTAATGCATTTCCTAATGATACGTAAGCAAGGCATTTCTGGTCCTTTATAGAGAATATAGACCATAGCTATATTGTAACCAATCATTTATCTTATTACTTGCCAATCATTTATCTTATTACTTGGGGGAGGAACAATAGTATTTCATTGCTACAAATATGGATTGTTGAAAAAAAAAAAAAAATAAGACATGTATTTGGATATTTCCTTTCAACTCCACAATATTCTATTATTTATTTGATATGACATGAATAGTTGAAGGGAATTCCCCGAAGAGAAAATGGATTATGGGAGTGTGTGACTTGAACTATTGATTGGGCCATGCAGAAATATGCCTTTATCTGCTACATTGGAATTCACAACCAAATGTGTCTTTGTTCCAACCACCGTGTAAGCCCCATACAAAGGATAGGCTGGTTCGCTTGAAGAGAATCTTTTCTATGATCAGACCTGACGATGTCGTGTATGAACAGGGCTCCGTAAGATCCAGTAGAATAAGTGATTTGGCATAATGCAAATTAGATTTTATTTATTTATTTTTATTTTTTTTTTACTTTCTTATCTTAATAGTATGAAAATACATTCATTTCTTCTGCATCGACCCGATTTATTATTATTATACTATCGGAGTGAAACAAGGGATCTAAAGAAGAGCAAAGGCTAGACTATATTAGTAACAAGTAAATCCTTTGTATGTAAAAAATCTCGATATATTTTTGGGATAAAGGTGAATCGCAAGGCCTAAGACGACCCAGAAAGCACTTGATCACGATCAACTTTGTACGCCTACTTGGGTATTGAGCATTTACCTGTAAAAATGGCATTCCTTGGAATGTATAGTTGCAACTTCGTAAAATGGAATCAGGTAACTTTTTTCTTACATATGAAATCATTCATATATGTGTGGATAACATATAGATTCATTTTATATGTATCCGTTTGTATCCATTTGATTCGATTGATTTTTGCTTGAGCCGGATGATGAAAAATTATCATGTCCGGTTCCTTCGGGGGATGGATCTAGAAAAATTCACCTATCCTAATAACAAAAAAACCTGACTTGAACGATCCTGTATTAAGAGCTAAATTAGCTAAAGGTATGGGTCATAATTATTATGGGGAACCCGCATGGCCCAATGATCTTTTATATATTTTTCCAGTAGTAATTCTCGGTACTATTGCTTGTAACGTAGGCTTAGCGGTTCTAGAACCTTCAATGATTGGTGAACCCGCGGATCCATTTGCAACTCCTTTGGAAATATTACCTGAATGGTATTTCTTTCCTGTATTTCAAATACTTCGTACAGTACCTAACAAGTTATTGGGTGTTCTTTTAATGGTTTCAGTACCTGCGGGATTATTAACAGTACCTTTTTTGGAAAATGTTAATAAATTCCAAAATCCATTTCGTCGTCCAGTAGCGACAACCGTTTTTTTGATTGGTACTGCGGTGGCCCTTTGGTTGGGTATTGGAGCAACATTACCGATTGATAAATCCCTAACTTTAGGTCTTTTTTAAATTGAATCAATTTTAAAATAAAATATCATGATGTGCGTATCTAGGGAGTAGTCACTTCAAAGTCAAAGTGAATTCTCCCTAGATACATTTATTCAATTCTGGTCCCAATATATGGATTGTGCTGAAGGTTCAAAATCCATTTTCGTTTTTTTTTTTTTTTTCTAATTTTCTAAAGTAAAAAAAAAAAAAATGAAATAAATCCTAAATCCAATGGATTTAAAATTTTGGTAAATCAATTTCGCAATGCTTTTCTACTTCTTTTCTAGAATGCCCAATATTTGTTTTACATCTTCTATGCGAAAGTGTTCAATTTTCATAAGGTCTTCTTGACTGTTATTCAAAAGGTCCAATAATGTATGTATATTGGACTTTTTGAGACAATTATAGATCCTGGGAGGCAATTCTGATTGGTCAATAAAAATATATTTCAATGCTATTTCTTTTTTCTTTTTTCTTAGTTTAGCTAATCTATCATGAAAAGGAAAAAAAGGTAAAGTAACGTTGTGTTGATTGTTTTCTAAATGTAAGTTTTCTTCTTCCGCATCTAGAAAGGGAATAAATAAATCAATCAAATTCCGAGAGGCTTCATGAAGTGCTTCTTTAGGAGTTAAACTTCCATTTGTCCATATTTCTAGAAAAAGTATCTCCTGTTTTTCATTATCATTCCCATAACAATGAATACTATGATTCGCATTTCGAACAGGCATGAATACAGCATCTATAGGATAACTTCCGTCGTGAAAGTTCTTTGGCGTTTTTATACCGTATCCTCTATTTCTCTCGATTTGTAATCCAATACACAAATCAATTGGTTCGGTTAGGCTAGCTATATGCTGTGTATTATCAACGATTTCCACAGAAGGCGGTAAGATGATGTCTTGAGCAGTTACATATCCGGGACCCTTGGCACAAATAAAGGCGTTACGAGTTCCATACAAATTACTTCTCAATACAATTGCTTTTAAATTCATTAAAATTTCATGTACTGATTCTTGAATACCTACTATGGTAGAATATTCGTGTGGTATTTTCTCAGATTTTGCACGTGTAATACATGTTCCTTCTATTTCTCCAAGCAAAGCTCTTCGCATCGCAATGCCTATTGTGTCGGCTTGGCCTTTCATAAGTGGAGACAGAATAAAGCGTCCATAATAAAGACGCTTACTATCTGTTCTTGATTCAACACACTTCCACTGCAGTGTCCGAGTAGAGACTTTTACTTTCTCTCGAACCATAGTAATATTATTTTATTTGATCAGATCATTGAATCATTTATTTCTCTTGAAATCTCTTTAGTGTTTATTTCTACACACGTTTTTTTTTAGGAGGTCTACAGCCATTATGTGGCATAGGGGTTACATCCCGTACGAAACTTAATAGTATACCACTTCTACGAATAGCTCGTAATGCTCCATCTCTTCCGAGACCAGGACCTTTTATCAGAACTTCCACTCGTCGCATACCTTGGTCTACTACTGCTCGAATAGCATTTCTCGCTGCGGTTTGAGCAGCAAAAGGAGTCCCTCTTCTTGGACCCTTGAATCCACAAGTACCGGCGGAGGAAGAAGAAATTACCTGACCCCGTACATCTGTAATAGTAACAATGGTATTGTTGAAACTTGCTTGAACATGAATAACTCCTTTTGGTATTCTACGTGCACTTTTCCGTGCACTACTGCGCCCATTCCTACGTGAACCAACTTTTGGTATAGGTTTTGCCATATTTTATCATTTCATAAGGATAAGTCAGAGATATATGGATATATCCATTTCATGTCAAAACAGATCTTCTATTTTTATTTGTTCATCGCTTTCTTTAAGATTAGTTTCTTTTCTTTAACTTTAAGGAGTTCTTTTTAGAATAGAAAGATTATCCTTGTCTCTGTTTATGTCTCGGGTTGGAACAAATTACGACAATTCGTCCCCTCCTACGGATTAGTCGACATTTTTCACAAATTTTACGAACGGAAGCCCTTATTTTCATAGTTGTTATTCCTTAAATTTTTCCGAATCTACTTATTGGAAGAAAATAAGTTTCTTGAAATTTTTGAACCTTGAATTGGATCCCCCTGAAAGGAATCTTGAAGTTGAAAAAACTACCTAATCGTTCGAATCCTTGTTGCGGAGTCTATAAATTATACGCCCCCTGGTTGAATCATAAGCACTTACTTCACTTTTGTTGACTCTATCCCACGGTGGTATACGTATAAAACTCGATCGGACCCTTCCTGAAACATAACCTAGAATCAGATCTTCATTATCTAAAGGAATCTGGAGTGGACGTGATTCACTAATTAAACCTCCATGAATCCATTTTTGTTCTTTTATTCCAGGTAAAACTTCCTTGACGTATCAACTACTGTAGGGCAGGAGGAGTTCTATTAGACAACCCGTGCTTTTTTTTTTCACAAATGGAAAGTTTCGGATTCGGATACAATTCGGATGTTAGACAGATTACCATATATAACACAAAATTTCTCCGCCGATTCCTTCTAGTCGAGCCTCCCGGTCTGTCATTATACCCCGAGAAGTAGAAAGAATTACAATCCCCATCCCGCCTAAAATTCTAGGAATTTGTTGATAGTTAGAATAGATTCGTAGACCGGGTCGACTGATCCGTCGTAAATTTAAAATAGTTCTATATGGTCCTTTCCTATTCCTTCTATGCCGTAGGGTTAAAACCAAAAAATATTTGTTTCTTTCCCGATGTTTCCTTATGTTATCGATAAAACCTTCTCGTAAAAGTATTTTAACAATGTTTTCAGTGATGTTAGTAGATCCTATTCGAATCGTTCCTTTTCTATTCATGTCAGCATTTCGTATAGAAGTTATTATGTCAGCAATAGTGTCCTTACCCATGGTAAACTAAAATTATTGTTGCTCCCGAATTTTGATATAACCAACATGTTCTTTTTTTTTTTTTACTTAGTAAAGGTATATACGTGAGACACAATCTACTAATTAATCTATGTCATTTAAATACTCTAATTTAAATACTATAACTATATTGAATTGAGGTCTCGTCTTATAATACCTCAGGAGCTAATGAAACTATTTTAGTGAAATTTAACTGTCTCAATTCCCCGGCGATCGCACCAAAAATTCGAGTTCCTTTTGGATTTCCTTTTTGATCAATGACAACTGCAGCATTGTCATCATATCGTATTATCATACCGTTGTCGCGTTTGAGTTCTTTACAAGTACGTACAATTACAGCTCTGATCACTTCTGATCTTTCTAGAGGTGCCTTTGGTACTGCTTTCTTGATCACAGCAACAATAACGTCACCAATATGAGCATATCGGCGATTACTAGCTCCTATGACTCGAATACACATTAATTCTCGGGCCCCGCTGTTATCTGCTACATTCAAATGGGTCTGAGGTTGAATCATTTTTTTTAATCTCTTCTTTCAATGGAACAAAGGACGAAGAAAAAAAGAAATATTGTTTGTCAAAAAAAAAAAAAAAAGGAAACCCGCAATTGTTTTTTTTATTCCCAAGACTTCTTTCCTTTGGTTCTATATTCCTATCCTGAAATAATGAATTGAGTTTTTATAGGCATTTTGGACGCCGCTATTGAAATAGCCTTTCTTGCTATATTTTCGGCTACTCCGCTCATTTCATAAAGTATTCTGCCCGGTTTAACGACAGCTACCCAATACTCGGGAGATCCTTTCCCCGAACCCATACGTGTTTCTGTAGATCTTACCGTAACTGGTTTGTCTGGAAATATACGTACCCATATTTTTCCACCACGGCGTACATTTCGTGTCATTGCGCGGCGCCCCGCTTCTATTTGTCTAGATGTAATCCAAGCGGGTTCAAGTGCTTGAAGAGCATATCTACCGAAACAAATGCGATTACCTCGATAAGATATTCCTTTCATTCTTCCTCTATGTTGGTTACGAAATCTGGTTCTTTTTGGGTTATAGTTGATGGTTGTTTATTAATTCCATCTCTACTACAGAACTGGACATGAGAGTTTCTTCTCATCCAGCTCCTCGCGAAAAAAATGACTAAAAAATATTTTATTTTATTCTTAAGATATATAGGTAGTTACTGAATAATAGATTGAATCCTGGGATTCTTTGCTTTGAGATTTTATCTGATCTATTTGAGATTTTATCTGATCTATTATAAATTTGTATATCTTGTTTGGATATATATTGGATATATATATAAGTAATTAAACATGGATTCTATTTATAGATAATGTCTTATCTTGTTTTTGTTATAATGTTATAACGAATCTTTATTTTGTTTTGTCTTTTTTTATCATATTCATCTCGGATCGACAAAAATTTAACAATCAAATAAAATGAAAATAAAATTTTTAAAATGAAAATAAAAAAAAAAAATGAAAATAAAATTTTTAAAATGAAAATAAAATTTTCGCGGGCGAATATTTACTCTTTCAATATCTATTTCAGTTGTCGGGTTAACTCATGACCTCTCAGAATCAGAACAGAATAAAAAGAAATGAAGTGGTCTCTGGTTTGTTCCGCCATCCTACCCGATAAATCATTAGGATTCGTTTTCAATAGAATCCTCTGCATTCACGGGTTCCGTCGTCCCCATCGCTTCTCGATTAATGCTTAGGTCTGAATTCTCCAATGGAGCCTTAATTTAATATTTAATAAAAATTTAATATTTAATAAAAATAAAAATTTAATATTTAATAAATAATATTTAATAAAAAAATTTGTTAATTTGTTCTTTAGTCAACCTTCTCAGTCTTTATTGACTTAAGGCTCTTGATTTTTTCTTCGATGAACAGATATTCATCTAATTATTGATGAATCTCTATTGATGCTCTATTACATTGCTCTTTATGAGATGCTTCGTAGACCTTACATATTGGAATCATATATCATTTCATTTCTATTTCTTTTTCTCTCTTTCTCTCATCCTTCTATTTATCCACATACTTTTTTATTTTGCTTCACAATTTAGATATATTCATAATCAGATTGGTTTTTTTTTACTTAACTTAATGCAAAAAAAAAGATTTCAGTTGCTATAATGATATGACCAATATATCATATCTTGACTGATTCTTTGGATCCAGATAATCCGAAGCGATGAGTTGGTTATTAGTGCTATAGTTATTAACTTATACTGTGGTTCGCCCATTTTTTTTTTTGAATCCTAAGCCTAAAAACCCAACGAGTCGCACACTAAGCATAGCAATTATATCAAATGATCAATCAAATTTTTATTTAACCTTATAGAATATAGAATTTAGAACTGCTCATTTTTTTATTGAACATAAAAAAATGAAAGAATTTGTCATTTTTTGTTCTATCGCAGAATAGAACGTAAAGACAAGTAGAGTCTTATTCTTATTATTCTTCATCTATAAATATCTATAAATATCCAAATTTTGATTCCTAATACCCCATAGATAGTTCGAACTCTATAGGAGCAATACTCAATTTTCGCTCCAATCGTTTGTAGAGGAACCCTACCTTCCCGGATCCATTCGACACGCGCAATTTCTTTTCCGTCGATACGCCCTGCAATTTGTATTTGAATTCCTTTTGTATCTGCTTGCTCAGTTAATTCAATAGCCTTTTTCATTGCTTTTCGAAATGAAACTCGATTCTTTAATTGTCCGGCTATAAATTCGGCAAGAATATTAGGGTGCCCGTAAGGATTTGCAATTCTTGTAATAGCAATCTTGAGTTTTCGGTTCATACAATTAAGTTCTTTTTGCACATTCATCTGTAGTTCTTTGAGTTTTCGCGGCCTATCTTCAATTAATAATTTAGGAAATCCCATATAGATTATGACCCGAATTAGATCAATTCCTTTTTGAATCTCTATACGTGCAATTCCCTCGACACCGGAAGATATTCTCATATTTTTTTGTACATAATTCTTGATATAGTCTCTTATTTTTTTATCTTCTTGTAGACCCTCGGAATAATTTTTAGGTTGTGCAAACCAAAGAGAATGATGACTTTGGGTTGTACCAAGTCTGAAACCAAGTGGATTTATTTTTTGTCCCATAATCCTCCACTGCTATATGTACTATATATTATTAGGATATGTCATATTTGTGTTCTTATTTATCCCTTTTATCCCTACGGGTTTTTTTGAGCATA
>NW_028322738.1:55000-66468 GCF_047325235.1 Durio zibethinus
AAAACAAATAGATTTTTTCACACCAGAAGAATTGTTTTCTGACGAATCGTATACTGATTGGAGTTTTATCAATGAACTAAAAAGAATAAATTTAAGTAAGGAGTTTATAAAGAGAGTCGAATATTTAGATAAGGAATATTTATATAAGGAATCTTTTGATCTGGGCATACTTGAAAAAAGGACTCGATTTTCTAATTATGAAACTAATGAAGAAACTAATAATGAAACTAATAATGAAACTAATAATGAAACTAATAATGAAGAAACTACTACTGAAACTAATAATGAAACTAATAATGAAACTAATAATGAAACTAATAATGAAACTAATAATGAAACTAAAAGAAATAATGAAATTAAAAGAAATAATGAAACTAATAATGAAACTAATAATGAAACTAATAATGAAACTAAAAGAAATAATGAAACTAAAAGAAATAATGAAACTAAAAGAAATAATGAAACTAATAATGAAACTAATAATGAAACTAATAATGAAACTAAAATAAAATACTTGCCTAAAATATATGATCCTTTCTTGCAGGGACCCTACCGCGGAAGAATCAAAAAATTGTTTTCACCTTTAAGTGAAAAAACAAACACGGATCCGTTTTGGATAAATAAGATTCATGTTATACTTCTTGCTACTGATTATTACGAATTTGAACAGACAATAGATACACTCAAATCATTATCAACAGAAAAAGAACTTTCTTTATTGACAGAAACAGAAGATGAACAGACAATAGATACACTCAAATCATTATCAACAGAAAAAGAACTTTCTTTATTGACAGAAACAGAAGATGAACAGACAATAGATACACTCAAATCATTATCAACAGAAAAAGAACTTTCTTTATTGACAGAAACAGAAGATGAACAGACAATAGATACACTCAAATCATTATCAACAGAAAAAGAACTTTCTTTATTGACAGAAACAGAAGATGAACAGACAATAGATACACTCAAATCATTATCAACAGAAAAAGAACTTTCTTTATTGACAGAAACAGAAGATGAACAGACAATAGATACACTCAAATCATTATCAACAGAAAAAGAACTTTCTTTATTGACAGAAACAGAAGATGAACAGGGAAATATCGATTCCGAGGATCGAGTCAAAATTTTGAAATTTTTATGCAATATAGTTATAACTAATCCCGACAATCAAACAATTATAAAAAAATCTAATGGAATAAAAGAAATAAGTAATGGAATAAAAGAAATAAGTAAAGAAGTTCCTCGATGGTCATACAAACTACTCGACATTTTCGAACAACACCATAGAGGAGGCGAGGAACACATGATAACAGATTATGCAATTCGTTCAAGAATCTTCCGGTACGCAATAGTTTTTTCTAAGGAGGAGTTAAAGGATGATTTTTTTCTACCAAACGATATAGAAAACGACCTATCTTTGATGGAATATTCGCCAGAACCGAATTTTCGTCGAGACATAATAAAAGGTGCCGTGCGTGCCCAAAGACGTAAAATAATTAATGGGGAACTGTTTCAATCAAATGTGCATTCCCCACTTTTTTTTGACAGAGTAGACAGCCTCTTCTTCAGAGTGTTCAGATCTTTGTATTCTGATATTTCTTGGCTGATAAAACTAATATCTCGAAATTGGATATGGAAAAACAAAGAATCACAAATTTCTGATTATACAGAAAATGAGGAGGACATAAGAGAAGAAGACGAAGAGATAAGAGAAAGCATAGAAAAGATACAAGAAAGAGACAAAGAGGAAGAAAAAAGAAGAGAAAGCATAGAAGAGATACAAAAAGGAGACAAAAAAGAGAAAGAAAAAAGAAGACAAGAGTCAGAGGCAGATGACTTCCTGCTGGACGCAGCAGAATTTTGGGATATCGTCTTTTTTGGTCAAGGACCAAGGGGCATCATGTTAATAGCCCAATCGATTTTTAGAAAATATATTCTATTACCTTCATTGATAATAGCTAAAAACATTGTCCGTATATTATTATTTCAAATTCCTGAGTGGTCCACGGATTTCAAGGGTTGGAAGCGAGAAATACATGTTAAATGCACTTATAATGGTCTTCAATTCTCCACAAAAGACTTTCCAAAAAATTGGTTATCAGAAGGTATCCAGATCAAGATCCTATATCCTTTTCGCCTGAAACCTTGGCGCGGATCTAAACTGAAACCCTCTCATAAAGATCCAATGAAAAAAAAGCATAAAGATCCAATGAAAAAAAAGCATAAAGATCCAATGAAAAAAAAGAAAGTTAAAAAGAATGATTTTTGCTTTTTAACAGCTTGTGGACTGGAAAGTGACTTACCTTGCGGTCCTCCTCGAAGACGGCCTTCGTTTTTTCAGCCTATTTTTAACGAACTAGAAAAAAAAAGTGAAAAATGGAAAATTTTTAAAAAAGGAAAAAAATTGTTTCGAAAAGTCTCAGGAGAAACAAAAATTCCATTTGTAAAGGGAATAATAAAAAAACTTTCAAAAAGAAATCCAGTTTTGGAGTTGAGAGAAGAATTGGGCGAAACTAAAAAAGATTTGGGCGAAACTAAAAAAGATTCGATAATCAGTAATAAGATGATTGACGAATCATCCCTTCAAATTCAATCTATGGAGCGGACAAATTATTCATTAACAGAAAAAAAGATAAAAGATCTGACTGAGAGAACAAACACAATCAAAAATCAAATAGAAAAAATTATAAAAGACAAGAAATTAGAATCATCAAAAAAATTTTGGAAAATATTAAAAAGAAGAAATATTCGATTAATCCGTAAATTCTATTTATTTATAAAACTTTTTATTCAAAAGATATACATAGATATTTTTCTATATATCATTAAATATATCATTAATATTCCAAGACCCAATCCACAACTTTTTCTTGAATCAACAAAAAAAATGATTGATAAATTCATTTACAATAATGAAGCAAATCAAGAAAGAATTAATAAACCAAATAAAAATACAATTCATTTTATTTCAACTATAAAAAATATAAAAAACTCACTTTCGAATATTAGAAATCAAAATGCAAAAGCTTTTTGTGACTTATCCTCCCTCTCACAAGCATATGTATTTTACAAATTATCACAAACCCAAGTTATTAAATTCAAACCTATCCTTCAATATCACGGAACATCTCTTTTTCTTAAAAATGAAATAAAAGATTATTTTGAAGAACAAGGAATATCTCATTCCCAATTAAAACATCATTATGGGTTAAGACAAAAAATCTCTGGAATAAAGGAATGGAAAAACTGGTTAAGGAGTCATTATCAATACGATTATCAATACGATTTAGTTCAGAGTATATGGCTTAGATTAGTACCAGAACAATGGCGAAATAGAGTCAATCAACACTATATGGCTCAAAATAAAGATTTAACAAAATGGGATTCAGATGAAAAAGAAAGATTAATACATTACGAAAAAAAAAATGATTTTCAAGCGAATTCATTACTGAATCAAGAATATAAACTGAATCAAGAACAAAAACGGAATCAAGAACAAAAATATAAAAAAGATAATTTTAAAAAACACTATAGATATAATTTATTATCATATATATTTATTATATATCAAGATATGAGGGACTCATATACTTATGGATCACCATTACAAGTAAATAAGAGGGAAGAGATTCCTTATAATTACAACATGGATAAACGAAAATTTTTTGATATATTGGGGGATATTCCTATCCATAATTATCTAACGGGGAAAACGGGGAAAACGGGGAAATTTTCGCATAGAAAATTTTTTAATTGGAGAATTCTTAATTTTTGTCTTAGAAATAAGACCGATATTGAGTCCTGGGTCGATACCAGTACCAAGAGTAAGAAGACCAGTACCAAGAGTAAGAAAACCAGTACCAAGAGTAAGAAAAATATTAAGACTGTGATTAATAATTTTAATAATTATCAAATATCGAATCTGGAACTTTGGTTCTTCCCAGAATTTGTGCTACTATATAATGCATATAAGGTTGAACCATGGATCATACCAATAAAACTACTTCTTTTCAATTTTAATTTTAATGGAAAAAAAGAGGATCTTGTATCAGATGCAAAAAAAAAAAGAAAATTTAGATCCGTTCTCTCAAATCAAGAAAAAGATGTTGAAGAAGATTATGGTAAATCATCCAATCAAGAAAAAGGTAAATCATCCAATCAAGAAAAAGGTAAATCATACAATCAAGAAAAAGATGTTGAAGAAGATTATGGTAAATCATCCAATCAAGAAAAAGGTAAATCATCCAATCAAGAAAAAGGTAAATCATACAATCAAGAAAAAGATGTTGAAGAAGATTATGGTAAATCATACAATGAAGAAAAAGGTAAATCATACAATCAAGAAAAAGATGTTGAAGAAGATTATGGTAAATCATACAATGAAGAAAAAGGTAAATCATACAATCAAGAAAAAGATGTTGAAGAAGATTATGGTAAATCATCCAATCAAGAAAAAGGTAAATCATACAATCAAGAAAAAGATGTTGAAGAAGATTATGGTAAATCATCCAATCAAGAAAAAGGTAAATCATACAATCAAGAAAAAGGTAAATCATCCAATCAAGAAAAAGGTAAATCATCCAATCAAGAAAAAGGTAAATCAGATCAAGAAAAAGGTAAATCAGACAATCAAGAAAAAGATGTTGAAGAAGATTCTGGTAAATCAAAAAAACATAGAAAGGAAGACGAGAGCAAGAGAGAAGCTCGTTTATTCCTACAAAAGTATTTGTATTTTCAATTCGGATGGGATGCTGATTCTTTCGATGAAAAAATAATCAAAAATATCAAAGCATATTCTTTCATTCTTGGCCTGATAAATATGAATGAAACTTTTCTATACTCTGTTAGAAGAGGAGGAACGAATCTGGATATTTTGATGGATTCGGCGGATAAGTTACTTTTAACTTATCAATACCTACTCAAAAAAGGAGTATTGATTATCGAACCAATTCGCCGGTATGTAGAAATTGATGGACAATTTATTCTATATCAAACTATAAGTATTTCATTGGTTCATAAAAATAAACATGAAATTAATCAAAGACGCAAAAAAAAAAAAAGACGCAAAAAAAAAAACTATATTGAAAAAAATAATTTTGATGAATCCATTGCAAGACATCAAAAAATGACTGAAAATAAAGACAAAAATCATTATGATTTGTTTATTCCTGAAAATATTTTATCCCCTAACCACCGGAGAGAATTGCGAATTCGAATTTCTTTCAATTCAAGGGATAAAAATGGTATGCATAGAAATCCAGTATTTTTAAATAATGTAAAAAACTGTGGTCAAGTTTTGAATAAAAACAAACATCTTGATAGTGATAAAAAGAAACTAATTAAATTAAAGTTCTTTCTTTGGCCCAATTATCGATTAGAAGATTTAGCTTGTATGAATCGCTATTGGTTTAATAGTAATAATGGCAGTCGTTTCAGTATGGTAAGGATACATATGTATCCGCGTTTGAAAATTCGTCAATGGTACATTTTTCCATATATTATGATTGAAAACCGGATTGATTAATTTTATTTGAAAAAATTATAAAGTTCATAACGAACTTAAAATCATTGTGCATATTAAAATGAATGGTATTATTATTATTACTGATCAGTAAAATTCACATTCAAAAAAAGGGGGAGAGAAATTTTTGTTTTATGGTAAAAAATTCATTCATCTCAGTTATTTTTCAAGAAAAAAAAGAAGAAAACAAGGGGTCCGTTGAATTTCAAATAGTCAGTTTCACCAATAAGATACGAAGACTTACTTCACATTTGGAATTGCACAAAAAAGACTATTTATCTCAGAGAGGTCTACGTAAAATTCTAGGAAAACGTCAACGGCTTCTGTCTTATTTATCAAAGAAAAATAACATACGTTATAAAGAATTAATTAGTGAGTTGGATATTCGGGAATCAAAAAATCGTTAATTTGATTGAATTAGTCGATTTATTATATTTTTCATTTTGATGTACTTCTTTTCGTTTTCAACAATTCATGTAAGAATGAATCGAGGAAAAACTTATGAATCTATCAGCTACAGAAAAAGACCTTATGATAGTCAATATGGGACCTCACCACCCATCAATGCACGGTGTTCTTCGTCTCATCGTTACTCTAGATGGTGAAGATGTTGTTGACTGTGAACCAATATTAGGTTATTTACACAGAGGAATGGAAAAAATTGCGGAAAACCGAACAATTATACAATATTTGCCTTATGTAACACGTTGGGATTATTTAGCCACTATGTTCACGGAAGCAATAACCGTAAATGGACCAGAACAATTGGGCAATATTCAAGTCCCTAAAAGAGCCAGCTATATCAGAGTAATTATGTTGGAGTTGAGTCGTATAGCTTCTCATCTATTATGGCTTGGACCTTTTATGGCCGATATTGGTGCACAGACCCCCTTTTTCTATATTTTCAGAGAAAGAGAATTAGTATATGATCTATTCGAAGCTGCCACCGGTATGAGAATGATGCATAATTATTTTCGTATCGGAGGAGTAGCGGCCGATCTACCCTATGGCTGGATAGATAAATGTTTGGATTTCTGTGATTATTTTTTAACAGGAATTGTTGAATATCAAAAACTTATTACGCGAAATCCTATTTTTTTAGAACGAGTTGAAGGGGTAGGGGTTATTGGTGGAGAAGAAGCAATAAATTGGGGTCTATCCGGCCCAATGCTACGAGCCTCTGGAATCAAATGGGATCTTCGTAAAGTTGATCATTATGAGTGTTACGACGAATTTGATTGGGAAATCCAGTGGCAAAAAGAAGGAGATTCATTAGCTCGTTATTTAGTCCGAATCAGTGAAATGACGGAATCCATAAAAATAATTCAACAGGCCCTGGAAGGAATTCCGGGGGGTCCCTATGAGAATTTAGAAATCCGATGTTTTGATCGAGAAAGGGATCCAGAATGGAATGATTTTGAATATCGATTCATTAGTAAAAAACCTTCTCCTACATTTGAATTACCGAGACAAGAACTTTATGCGAGAATGGAAGCCCCAAAGGGAGAATTAGGAATTTTTCTGATAGGAGATCAAAGTGGTTTTCCTTGGAGATGGAAAATTCGCCCGCCGGGTTTTATCAATTTGCAAATTCTTCCTCAGTTAGTTAAAAGAATGAAATTGGCTGATATTATGACGATACTAGGTAGCATAGATATCATTATGGGAGAAGTTGATCGTTGAAATGATAATTTATACAACAGAAGTAGAAGATATCAATTCCTTTTACAGATTGGAATCCTTAAAAGAGGTCTATGGGATCATATGGATGTTTGTCCCTATTTTGACTCTTGTATTGGGAATCACAATAGGTGTACTAGTAATTGTATGGTTAGAAAGAGAAATATCTGCAGGAATACAACAACGTATTGGGCCTGAATACGCCGGCCCTTTGGGAATTCTTCAAGCTCTAGCAGATGGAACAAAACTGCTTTTCAAAGAGAATATTCTTCCATCTAGAGGAAATACTCGTTTTTTCCGTATTGGACCGTCTATAGCAGTCATATCCATTTTACTAAGTTTTTCAGTAATTCCTTTTAGCTCTCGCCTTATTTTAGCCGATCTCAATATCGGTATTTTTTTATGGATTGCCATTTCAAGTATTGCTCCTGTTGGACTTCTTATGTCAGGATACGGATCAAATAATAAATATTCCTTTTTAGGTGGTCTGCGAGCTGCTGCTCAATCGATTAGTTATGAAATACCATTAACTCTATGTGTTTTATCAATATCTCTACGTGCGATTCGTTGAAATATAAACTTTTCTTTTCCCTATTCCTTTCGTTCTATAAAATAAGCTGAATGGATTGAATAGATATCTTCGTTATTTTATTATCCTTCAGGTTGATAAACTAAATTAGATAGTTATATATGAGTGAAAGAAAGCAGCTTATAAATTCGCAGTAAATTAAACAAAAAAAAATTTAATCTCATTTCCTATGTACAAGAGTTAAGTGGAAGAAAACATAAGTGGAAGAAGTCTTTACCCCAAGACGGGTTGATTAGTCAATCTAGCTTGAAGCGGGCTCAAAAGATCAACCGTATAGAGTTTTGGCTATCCTTTGTATAGATTCCCATACATGTATTGCCAAACCAAACGGGGGATTGAACAAAAAAATGAGTGGATGGTTAGGAACACCAAAATACACAAAGGATTAGTAATGGAGATTATGTAAATTATATAAAAAGGATATTTCTGGATAACATAAAAAGAATACTAATTGGGGCTTTAAATTAGTAGAAATGAGTAGGCAGTACTACCCACGATTCCGGTCCAGAGTATGCTCCTATCCACCGATTAAAGTAATGACTATCAGGAACGAAATAATCCTTTACTATTTTTTAGTTTAAGCCCCCATTCGTAATTTTCTCAGATCAGAAAGAAGAATAGGAACGAAAAAGAAAGAATAAAAAATAAATATTTTTTTTTTTTTTATTCTTTCTTTCATATATATAGAGAGATATAATCTGTGTCATGATTTATGAGCTAATGTAATATTTAATTTTTTTCGTAATCGAAAACAATGGGTTGAAATATCTATTGATATTTCTACAAGAAGTATTTTATTGAAGGCTTAAGTTATTACTCAACAAATAAAAATTGAAATTAGTAACGGGCGAGATCAATTCAGAAGCACTTTTTTTATTCTTCATAATATAGCAGACAGAATTCCATTGGTATAATTTTGGACCTTCCAATCCATTTTTTCTCTATCTATTCTACAACCATACGAAGAGAAATAATACTGATTCGGTCCTTAAATTTATTTGTGACCCACGAGGAGCCGTATGAGTTGAAAACCTCATGTACGGTTTTGGACTAGCGATGGGAACAGTGATGTTATCATCGACTATAATTATCTAACAGCTCAAGTACAGTTGATATAGTTGAGGCGCAATCAAAATATGGGGTTTGGGGATGGAATTTGTGGCGTCAGCCAATAGGGTTTATCGTTTTTCTAATTTCTTCTCTAGCAGAATGTGAGAGATTACCTTTTGATTTACCAGAAGCCGAGGAAGAATTAGTAGCAGGGTATCAAACCGAATATTCGGGTATCAAATTTGGTTTATTTTATGTTGCTTCCTATCTAAATCTATTACTTTCTTCCTTATTTGTAACAGTTCTTTACTTGGGGGGTTGGAATATTTCCATTCCGTACGTATTCGTCCCTGAGCTATTTGAAATAAATAAAATGAATGGAATCTTTGGAACGACAATTGGTATCTTTATTACATTAGCTAAAACTTATTTGTTTTTGTTTATTTCTATCGCAACAAGATGGACTTTACCTAGGTTAAGAATGGACCAATTATTAAATCTTGGATGGAAATTTCTTTTACCCATTTCTCTCGGTAATCTATTATTAACAACTTCTTTCCAACTTCTTTCACTGTAAAGAAAAAAAGAATACGAGATTCATGACTTGGTTCAAACAAGAGAAAGAAACAAACATAAAATTATTCATAGATATTCACGATATGTTCCCTATGGTAACTGGGTTCATGAATTATGGCCACCAAACAGTCCGAGCAGCAAGGTACATTGGTCAAGGTTTCATGATTACCTTATCCCACGCAAATCGTTTACCTGTAACTATTCAATACCCTTATGAAAAATTAATCGCATCAGAGCGTTTCCGTGGGCGAATCCATTTTGAATTTGATAAATGCATTGCTTGTGAAGTATGTGTTCGTGTATGCCCTATAGATCTGCCTGTTGTTGATTGGAAATTTGAAACGGATATTAGAAAAAAACGATTGCTTAATTACAGTATTGATTTCGGAATTTGTATATTTTGTGGTAACTGCGTTGAGTATTGTCCAACAAATTGTTTATCAATGACTGAAGAATATGAACTTTCTACTTACGACCGTCACGAATTGAATTATAATCAAATTGCTTTGGGCCGTTTACCAATGTCAGTAATTGACGATTATACAATTCGAACAATTTTGAATTCGCCTCAAAGAAAAACTGAGTAAGTAAACCTCCTATTCTATTAAAGAGAAATTTCCAATTCTTTTAAGGTTCCGTTTTGGTTTAAGTTAAAAGAATATTTGGTTTGACTTAAAAGAATGAGGCCTTTACTCTTTGTTTGGTCAATAAATAAAAATTCAATTACAAATTAACTGGTTGATAAGAATTTCGAATTCATTTTTCTTGAAAATCTATTAATATATTCGTAATTATTTCGAAATATATAGTTTCAAAAAACAAAATACCCTTTCGAACCGAACAAAAAAAAAGAATTAAAAACGAAACAATAATTGTACTTAGATCAATTCACACCTAATAGATTAGGATTTTATTCAATTAGGAACGTATCATAAAAAAAAAATTCCTGGTCGGGTCAATAAGATCATGAAAAGCATTTCGATTTATTTATCTCTTATTTTACATATAATGGATTTGCCTGGACCAATACACGATTTTCTTTTAGTTTTTCTGGGATCGGGTCTTATATTAGGGGGCCTGGGAGTGGTATTACTTACCAATCCAATTTTTTCTGCCTTTTCATTGGGATTGGTTCTTGTTTGTATATCCTTATTCTATATTCTCTCAAATTCTCATTTTGTAGCTGCTGCCCAGCTTCTTATTTATGTGGGAGCCATAAATGTTTTAATCCTATTTGCTGTGATGTTCATGAATGGTTCAGAATATTATAAAAATTTTAATCTGTGGACCATTGGGAATGGCCTTACTTCGTTGATTTGTACAAGTATTCTTGTTTCGCTAATTACTACTATATTAGATACATCATGGTACGGGATTATTTGGACTACAAGATCAAACCAAATTATAGAACAAGATTTGATAAGTAATAGTCAACAAATTGGAATTCATTTAGCAACAGATTTTTTTCTTCCATTTGAATTCATTTCACTAATTCTTTTAGTTGCTTTGATAGGTGCAATTGCTGTGGCTCGTCAGTAATAAATCTTTCTAACTAGGAATAGCAAGCAATCCAAATTAAACTTTTTTCTGTCTTATCGCATCTATTTTCCTTGAATTCTTGTTCGTGTATAAAATATAAAATAGAAATTCGTTTATTCGAGATATTTCCAATATATTCTTTTTGTTATATTCTATTCTAGTCAATCAAATCCGTTGAATTATTGTTCATATTAAAATGAATCGAAATTGATAAGGAGTTGGTCAATGATGCTCGAACATATACTTGTTTTGAGTGCCTATTTATTTTCTATCGGTATTTATGGATTGATCACGAGTCGAAATATGGTTCGGGCCCTTATGTGTCTTGAACTTATACTGAATGCGGTTAATATAAATTTTGTAACATTTTCTGATTTTTTTGATAGTCGGCAATTAAAAGGAAATATTTTATCAATTTTTGTTATAGCTATTGCAGCCGCTGAAGCAGCTATTGGATCAGCTATTGTTTCCTCAATTTATCGTAACAGAAAATCAACGCGTATC